>NW_026939302.1:0-9202 GCF_032062105.1 Saccostrea cuccullata | reverse complement strand
GGCTATTTCTCCTTTGTTTTTTGACGAAATTCTTTGAAATTTAAAATATAGTCATGCATTAGGATATCCTACGAAATGATATAGAAAAAAAATCATGAAATCACGCGCATGCACGTGTGCTGCAATCTGATTGGCTGAAACTTTAAATTGCTATTTCTCCTTTGTTTTTGACGAAATTTTTTGAAATTTAAAATATAGTCATGCATTAGGATATCCTACAAAATGATATAAAAAATCATTAAATAACGTGCATGCACGTGTGCTGCAATCTGATTAGCTGAAACTTTAAATGGCTATAACTCCCTTGTTTTTCAACCAAACAGGATGGGATTTAGAACATAGATAGATGTAAGGGACTCCTACAAGAAAGTATGATCATCATGCACGTGCACGCACGTGCGTGCATTTGAAACGAGTATATTTAAAAATACTCTTGAATGAGTGATTTTTATTACTTTTGGACTGAATGCTTTAATATATAGTATATTAGAATAAATAAATACTGTAGACAAGATGATATGGTCATAACGCACATGCATTCACATGCGCTTGGATGCAATGCTAAAAATTGAATATAATTGGTATCCTTCTGGGAAAGCGTTGTAAAAGTCAAAAATGCACAGAGTTTGTCTTATTTAATGAAGCTTACAGGGAACATGGCACCGAAATGGAGTTGGGGAGCTTTTGGGGAACATCTGTAACGGTTCCCGTTACAATTAGCACTAGTTTACATTATGAAAAAAAAATTTAGTTCTTTTTCTCCTTTGTAAATCAACTTATGATGTTCAAATTTTTGATTATCATTAGGAGTGTTAGGAGTTGTAAAAAAAAAATCAGTTTAAACTGTGTCTTCATTCCCCTTTAAATTTAACAATGTGAGAAACGTTAGCAGCTTTGACTTTTGAAAGTAAGACGTACCGAGTATTTAATTTTTCTATCTTTAATCGAGCCAAAAAATATTTTACTACATCCCCTATTTGTGAAGGGAGGGGTTTAGCTGGATTTTTAAAATATTTTCTTTACACACCGTGGCAGAGTTTTAGTTTTGATATCCTCACGCACTGCGAATAATCTTGCATTTCTACATTACTTGACTGTTCTATCCAGCATGTCACATGCTCATAGAAGTAAAATGTTACGAACACTTAGTACTGAAGGTCAAATGAGGTCATTACAACGTGATAGTATAAGTGATTTCTGATAAATCCGTGGTGCTATCTATCTAATATGTACTCGCATTTTTACTGACCAATCAGAGGACACGAAACACATTTGAGTGGATGACCTCATTTGGATCCCTCTTTTTAATTATTCCTGTAAATATTTGTTTATTTAGGTAAAAAAGTAAGTCATAATCAGTTGACGGTTTAAAAATAGACATCACCTTCCTGATCTGTTTGTTGCATGAATTCCATTGGTAATGGTGTAAACACTCATAATGGAGCATACCTATTTGTCTATAAGACCGAATTTTACCGCTAATATTTTTTACCTATTGAGGGGCAAGCTATGCAACTTAACAAAGAAAAATAAACAGGAAAAACATATCAGAAAAGTATAACATACCAAGACTTACACTAAAATGTGAATCAATTGTGTTTCAAAAAAAAAAATCAAAAGAGCCTTTTATATTTATAATGAAATTTAGCTTTAAAAAATAAAGTTTTCCAAAAAATAAAATGATTTGTAATTTGCATGTTAATATAAACACAATTATCTTGCATGTTGACATGATTTCTTGAATGTAGACATTCTTTCCTTTCCTGTTAAAACAATTTATATAGCACGTAGTGGTACAATGTTTCTGAATTTAAATAAACATGTTTTTGTTTGAGTCTTAAAAATTTTTTGTTAACCTATGCGTCACCAAATACCTATCGGAGATACTGAGATACATGTACCCTGTACAAATAAATACGAGTCGAGAATCATTCTTATGTAACGAGAACATGCATTTTATTATCCATACAGGGGTAAAATAAAAGAAGGTATTTGAATTATGAAAGACGAATACTCTAGCTGATTAAGGCATTATTCATGTCGTCGGTGATTATTAAAATGTTGAAGCATATAAGAAACCAGATTTAGATGTTTCTGTTCTTAATAACAAAATTCTACATATACATGTACATACATTCCCAGGTTGAAACAGTCCGGTTTCCACAATCAACTTCGGTATAATTTTTACATTCTCTTGACTCCTTGGAGAAAAGAAATGGATATCTGCATTCAGAGAGAATCGATCCCGAGCAGTTGTAATAAAGCCGGCAGATTGTTGGGTGAGGAACGACAAGGTCTCTGTGAATTCGACAAATTTCGTCTATGGTAGCATCTAAAGAAAAACATTCAAATATATAATTTATATTGAGACAATCAATCAGTAAAATTTCTTTAAATACATTAAATTTTTTTAAAACAATTCTTACCGTTCGGCGATACTTGTGATCCAAATAATTTAAGTAAATCGGAATACGAGTATTTTAAATTCACAACTTTCGATTCCAGTTCTCTGAGTTTTTCGTTGGCAATATCCAAAACATGTTCCAGGGCTACAATTTTATTTTCAGCATTGAGATCCTGATATGTCTGTTCCTCGGTCATGTAAATTACTTGTGAACGTGTGAAAATACTTAATAGAATCACGTTAATTGCAACACCAAGTAATGCAATTGAAATATTCCCCATTTTAAACGACGTTTGAAAGTCAGTGGAAAATCTGTAAAGTTTTATTTGTTGGAGTCACTCCTTTAATGTTTTGTCTGTGAGATTACAAGACGAATCATGTACAAATGCATTATCTTTAAATGAACATTTCAAAAGACTTAAAGGTGACAATGTGTAAATGTGTAACTCGATGCTTTAGAAACTGAGAAGTAGTTTGAGGCGAAAAAACCGGATATTTTCTGGCATGATTATTTTAAATATGTGCAATAGCCGTTTTCAAAAATTAGTTTAAAAAAATAACAGAAAAAATTTGAAAGAAGAGACTTTTAATCAAATATAAGTACAAGTGCATCTACATAATAAAAATAATGATTTTACTTTTCCAGGGACCATAATTATGAGTTGTTTTATACACTGTATCTTCAAAAGTTTTTTTTTTTATTTAGAAATTAAAAAAATACTTCATCTTCACACAAAAGATGCCAATAACTTAAAACTAAAAAAATCCACAAAAAGAACAAATTAATTTTACATTGATTGACATTGATCGTACAAATAGTGAAACCACCAGAGTTTTTCAAGGACGTTGTATTGGAAAGGGGTAGAAAGCTCAAAATGGCCTTCCATTTTTTTGTTCAAACAGAACTTTTTACCATTGAACATGTTCATTTAAACGCTGCCCCCCCCCCCCACTCTCTCTTTTTAAAACAAGACTAAATCATTGTAATTGGTTGGTTAGACGTCTCCCCTCCTCCTATTTAAACATTTGTATTTGCTTGTCGAAGTCTAACAAAACCGATGCAGAAATGTTTTCACATTTTAAGTGCCAAGTAAAATGTTATAACATTTATGCAATAAAAAAGAAATCTTTTTAACTTAACATATAATTTATTTAAACACAATATTAATATAATTTTTATTTGAAAACCAGGGTAATGTATATTGTATAAAATCATATAATAAGGGCTCCCGTTCCAATACGACGTTATTGTAGACATTCTATATAATAGCCAGTTGTAGTGTATTCAAACTTCGGCCAATATCCGTCGGTTTTTCCTATGCAACTCGGATATGTTGCAACACATGGAATACAATGTGCAATATAGCATTTATTTGCATTGTACTGACCTAAACATAAAAAAGAAAATGAGATAAATTTCACAAACTGTCTTAACTTGCTCTTTTATTATGTCTTAAAATACTCTTGAAGAAATCATCTAAGTCAATAAAGAGATCATATTATGAAGTTATTTTCATAAAAAAACATGAAAAGACAACATCCTTTTTGATCTGATAACGTTTATGTTTAATGGCATACATACGTGTAAATTACTACTTTCAGTAGGAAAAAATGATACAAACGATCCAAATGTATTCTTGTCATGTACAAACTTCCGTTGATAGTGCAATACTACCTTAACAATAATATCCCTACGTCCCATGGGTAGGGACCATGACATTCTCAATTTTTGTTCCCCTTAAAACATTAATGCTCTACGTCAAAATGAATTGATTTGGTACAGAAGATACAGGGATGAAGCTGAAAATATTCAAATGTAAACGCATGACGGCGGACGAAAACAGCAGCATTTGGGTCACTAGATAACTTATAACACAACTTGATAGATACACTTTATAAGTTTATTTTCGAGTGTTTATCATCTTATCTGTACATACAGAAAGAAATTTATATGAAGTACATTAAATACATTTCCTACCCTTCCTTTCCCATGAAATTCCTACCAAACCCTTTTCATTTTTCAATATTAATGATAAGTTGAGTTCGGATTTAATCTAAAATTGAAGTTAAATATGTTTGATGTTGAACACTAGTACTGTGCAGCAAAACAATGATTATATTTTGTCTTAATACATTTTGCTTTATAGCGTAATGCCTTGTATTTAGCGTAGAAAATGTAACCTTAAATAATACTATATAAATGGTGCCTGTTTTGGAGGGTAACAGTTGAAATTGACACCCCCAGGAAAACCAATGTCAACCGACGCGTCAGCGGAGGTTGACAATGGTTTTCCGAGGGGTGTCAATTTCAACTGTTACCCTCCAAAACAGGCACCATTTATTTTATTATACTGAATGTCATTTTTGATTAAAAGATGTCTGCCAAAAAATTGTCGATTGTCTATATTCACGTTTATAGAAAGCTTTCAAACTCCCCGCTACTTCGAAAAAGATTTACTAACCTCTTTATTGTTTATTTGATACTCTAAGAGTCCTTTATCATCTAAAGTTTTGTTATCTAGCACTCGCAAGCATGTTTTGTCCGTCGTTTGTTGTTTTAAAGTAAGCTACATCAGACGCAAGCTTTTATTTACATCAAGTTTATTCCGGTTCTTTCAAACGTGCAACTGACGTATTGAGAATTCTACGGTGAACCGTAAGCGCATAATTTCCACGCATGTGGCATTACCGTTGTGTTACCCATTGCCACGTGTGTTGCTAAGGCTGAGGGTAATAGAACGGATTGTTAACTGCGTTTAAACTTATCAGATTTTAGTATTTAACATGAAAGTATAATAAAATGAAATGGAACAATTAAATGAGCTTTATAATCTTGTGCGTTAACCTTTACACACAAAAAAGTAACGACTGAAGTTAACTTTTCCAAAATGTGTCATCATATTTTGAGTAATTCTCGAATTACATCTCACGTTTTTACTAGGACGGAAATAATATTTCTACATACTTTGACTTGTGCACTGACTAGAATTACTATTTAAAGGCGTATGAATAACACAATTTACCTGCATGTAGCATAAAGTCACCTACGCGGACATATCGATAACATTTATGAAAACTTTGACAAAAACAAACCTCTAGCATGTTTTCTTCTACAGTTGAGTACCTTCCAAAGAATAGAAATCTTTCTTTAGATAAATTCTAACATATATTGCCTGACAGATTGTGCAGGTTTTAGATTATGTCAAATTATAATAAACATTTTTACAGCAAAGTAAAATTCTTTAAAATACAACTATTTGTTGTGCTTTTCTTTGTGTTTTCTGAGGTTGAAAACATTCAAGAAACGAATGTCAACACCAAGATATAGAAAATATTTAAAGTTTTGAATACCGAAAGAATAGATTACTTTTTAATATTTGTACAAAGCTCGAATAAAAAAAATCCCTTCTAACGAGTGCAATGAATCCCACTTCTATTTTTTTTTAAATTGCACTTGCTGTTTATAACATTTTTTAAAAAGAACCACGAACGATAGTTTTGTTCTCCTGCCTACCTCTAAGTCAATTCTCAAAAGTTAACATATTCGAATGAATTTTCAAAATTTTATAGATATTAATATAAATTTTCATAAAACGTTACTTATTTCGGACACCAAAGAGAGATAACTCTATAACTTTGGCTAAACATGTGTTTTTTACTATAGAAATAAACGAAAAACGGAAAATATTTTAAAAACATCTCCCCCCCCCCCCCCACCCGTGAAACAAAAATTCTTTTTTACAGGTAATATGGACTGTCATTTTACAAATTTATGCCAAAGCTTTTTGTGTTTCACGGGGGGAACATATCTTTATAGACAAAAAACGAAAACAAATCCTGTTTTTTCACCAATTTTAAAGCTATTTACAACTAAATAATTGTATTTCATTAATTTATACATGTTTTATTTATTTGCGTAAAACATGAGAAAAGATATGAGATACATTTTATCATATTTAAGATATTTCAAAATATGGTGATTCTTGAAAGTTCAATTTCACTAGAAAATAGCGTCTACCCCCCTTTTTTCAAGAGCTGGAATTAATGATAATTTACTATCTAGCGCTGGAATGATTAATCAATTACTATAGAACTGTTCTTTGTATTAAACAAAGATTTAATGGCCAAATTGCCATTGAAATTAAATTTAATGGGTGCAAAATGTAGGCGGGAATCAAGAGTTAGAGTTCGTAGTTCTTTCATTTTTCAGTGTCTTTTCTTAACGCTGGAGATGATATAACTAAGCGATTGGTGGATTAAACATATTTTAAATATTTAATTAACTTTTTTAAGGAAATGAAAGTACCTGGCCTATAATTATTGTTATACCCCCCGCTTGAAAAGCGGGAGGGTATATAGTAATGTGTCAACCTTCCATTGCATTATGTCAACTCTTTATGACATTAACCCACACTACTATTCCATTGTGTCAACCTTCCATTACATTATGTCAACTCTTTATGACATTAACCCACACTACTATTCCATTGTGTCAACCTTCCATTACATTATGTCAACTCTTTGTGACATTAACCCACACTACTATTGCATCGTGTTAACTTTCCTTTACATTATGTCAACTCTTTATGACATTAACACATCCTACAATTATATTTCGTCAACTTGCATTTCGTTATGTTTACTTTTCATGAGATCTTAGTTTTTATTAACTGATGTGAAAAGCTCATGCCATACTGTGCGCACTCTTCTACATTATGTCGATTCACTATTACGTTATGCGAACACGGGTATCCTCGGCCTTTATATGAGCATAACGTATTTTCCGCGTTCCGCAAGCACTAAAAATGGCGGGAGAGAAAACTGTCATAGAAGAGATTCTCAGCGATTTGGGAATGACATCTTTAAATGAAAACTTTAAGCGACAAATGATTGACAATCTTGAATCAAATATTATGAGTCGTGCAGCAATCATTTTTTTTCTGTTTATTTTGAATCTTTTTTTAAATGAAAGTCTTAAACTTTGAAGGACATTGCATTAGTTTCACAATAAGCTTAGCTGAATTAAGTTGAAAACTTTTTTCTATAAAACTATAAAGCCTGAGAGCTTCTCCGCTTTCCGCCCTTGGTCTCCAACATATACCGTCCCCCTTCCTTGTTCAAGATTCCCATATCTGCCACTGATATGTGCCCATGCATGCTCACTAAGGCATATTCAATTGATTTAAATGAGCGACTGGTAGATTTTTGTAATAGAATTCTAGCCCTGGAATGATTAAAAAAAATTACTAACTCCAGTGACGTAGCATCTTTTTTTGAAAGAGGAGGTCAGCCAGGAAAAAAAAATCATTTACCCGAAAAAACTTGACAAGCCAAGAAAAAAAAGTCCAAGCCTGAAAATCCTACTTCGGGGAGAGGGGTCCAACTTCGATCAGTCCTATATTTTTCCAGATATATTACATTACCCTCAGTGGATTATACTTCAACAAAAAGTGGGGGTGGGGGCTGTACAGTTTCAATGAACATTACATTTTCTATAGTAAAGTTATGTCTGGGAAAAGAGGGGGGTTGATATTATGTGCCTGTAATTTGTCCTAATCAATCAGGACCCCCCCCCCTTCTTACCAGTCATTAAAAACGGTCGTCAACATTCATTATGTACTAGATATACAGCTTTGAGACAATGTAAATGTTTTTTAACATCAGCTAATGAACTTTTGGAATCAACATGATAAAGGGTTAACACAATATAAAGATATTTTTCAATCACATAAGAAAGAGTTGACATAACGTAATTATATATCCACATCACGGAATGGAGTTTTGACAAAATGTAACTAGTGCTAATTGTAACGGGAACCGTTACAGATGTTCCCAAACGCTCCCCAACTCCCTTTCGATGCCATATTCCCTGTAAGCTTCATTAAATAAGACAAACTCTGTGCATTTTTGACTTTTACAACGTTTTCCCAGAAGGATACCAATTATATTAAATTTTTAGCATTGCACCCAAGCGCATTTGAATGCATGTGCGTTATGACCATATCATCTTGTCTATACTATTTATATATTTTAATATATATGATCATACCTTCTTGTAGGAGTCCCTTACATCTACCTATGTTCTAAATCCCATCCTGTTTGGTTGAAAAACAAGGGAGTTGTAGCCATTTAAAGTTTCAGCCAATCAGATTGCAGCACACGTGCATGCGCGTTATTTCATGATTTTTTTTATATCATTTTGTAGGATATCCTAATGCATGACTATATTTTAAATTTCAAAGAATTTCGTCAAAAAACAAAGGAGAAATAGCCATTTAAATTTCAGCCAATCAGATTGCAGCACACGTGCATGCGCGTGATTTCATGATTTTTTTTCTATATCATTTTGTAGGATATCCTAATGCATGACTATATTTTAAATTTCAAAGAATTTCGTCAAAAACAAAGGAGATATTGCCATTTAAAGTTTCAGCCAATCAGCTTGCAGCACGCGCACATGCGCATGCTTTCATGAAAATTCTTATATATCATGCGGTAGATCTTCATAATGTAGGACTATGTTCAAAATGTCAAAGGATTATGACAAGAAACAAGAAAGTTATTGAGACTTTAGTTTCAGCCAATCAGAGCGAAGCGCACGTGCATGCGCGTGAGATCTTGCTATTTTTACCATGCTATCTTTTCTATACTACTAATGTATCCTTACATTATGAGTTTCAAAAAATTTCATCAAAAAATAGAAAAGTTACGGCAATATCCATTATATTGGTAATTTCACCTGTTGCACGTGCGCGCTCTTGCAAGCACGTGCGCGCAAAATGACCTTTGTTCGGCAAC
>NW_026939301.1:0-91846 GCF_032062105.1 Saccostrea cuccullata | reverse complement strand
CAGGGGTTGACTTGTTGTAGTTTAAAGCTTGGCGTCTGTGATCCACCATTACTCTGCATCCTACTGCAATGTGTCCAACTTGTCCACATCTGTAGCAGGTAGGTGGTTCTTTCTGTCTAAATCTCGGAGGTTCCAGCATTTCATCCTGTGTGACTTGAGATGTAGGTATCCTTGGATTCTGTTTGTATCCTCCTCTGTAACCTCTTCCTTGTCTACCTCTTTGAAAGGATGGTCTGGGTGCACTGAATGTTTGTGGTAGTCGTCTGTTGTAAGTGTACTGACGATCATTAAATCCTTGCATTGCAGTGGTCAGTTGATTAATCTTTGCCTCAAGATCATCAATTCTATCAGTTGAGTGTTCAGCAGGTGTTGCGGCTTTTGCGGTGGCTGATTTCTTTTCTTTGACTTGAGGTTGATGCTCCATCTCAACTTTCCTCACTGCTGATCTGAGCTCATCAAAGTCAGGAATCTTGTCAAAGAGATGTCCACAAATATCTTTAAGTGATGGCCTTAATCCCTTGAAGAACATTGTCCGTAGCATCTCATTGGACTGTGACTGTGCAATAAGTCCTTTCTGTATGGCTTTGCTTAGAATGTCCTCTAATCTGCAACTCCATCTTGCACATTCCTCATCATCCTTTTGTCTAGCACTATAAAACTCAGACAAGATGTCCTCTTTCTCAGCTACCGTACCATACACTACTGGCTTTTAAACCCCCTGTCCGTATGAAAATCCCCTGTCTTTCTCTGTTTCCTACAGCATTTTCGCAGTAATCTACGGTATATCTACAGTATGCTACGGTATGCTAGCTCTGTATATACAGTAAATCTCTGTATGCCACTGTATGTATCCCCAGCATGCCACAGTTACATACAGTAGGCCCCGATACGCCTACAGTATGCCACTGTATGGCTACTGTTTCCTACAGACAACTACGGTAAACCCCAGTATATGCCCCAGTACGCCCCTGTATATGTTCATTGAAGCAAAAAGAAGAAGTTTACACACTCCCAGAGCACTGTACGGTTACCTAAGATGTGGGATTATCAATTTAGTACACAGTTTCTTACCTTAAGAAATTTTTGAGCACTATTTTAACACATAGAAGTATTTTTAAAAAAAAATTTAAGAAACTTATTGTGTTCTTTTATAACTCTGAAAAATTAATAAATCATTGCTTCAAGGAATATTTATCAATTTTTCAAATTAATTATTAAATTATTCTTTGAATTTATTTATTGGTTAATTTATTTATTTATTTTGCAAACGCTTATTTAATCCATAAAATACTCGGAGTGACTTTGTAACTTTTGTTAAAAAAAAAACAAACAAAAAACAGCCGGGGTAATTCTTGTTTTTTAAAACTTATTCATGTTCTTTAAAAAAAAATAATCTAATTAATTGTAACCAATCATTGCATAAAAAACTTTTTTCTTATTTCTTAATTGAATATACAAACAAAATTATTAATCGCATATCTGAAAGTTGGATTTATTTGGCTAATTTTATGTAAACAATTTTATGCTAAAATGTGTTTCAAAGTCTTTTTAAAGCATATTTAAACTACTTTTAATTATTTTACTTCCGTGTTGGTAATCAAAATAATCGTCTCATTATGCACAATCTTAACCCGTCAGTAGCTTTTTAGAAACTTTTATTTTGTTTTGTATGACAAAAATCGGTTCTCATACAAAGAGGAACTGTTATTTCAAGCAGCTGCAGAGTGGACACGGTCGCTCTCTGTCACAAAATAAACAAGGTATAGTGATCAGTGAAAAAAACAATAGGTGTCATTACTGTGTACCCCGTGTCACTAGTACACAATCAATGGCTTTGAAGTTCTTTCATAATCGTGTAAGGATTTTGAAAACCAATTTTTTTTCACTCAAATCAAAATAAAAATATGAAATTGCAATTGACAAATAAAAATTGTACATAATCTGACGATTATTTTGATCTCCATCATGGACGTAAAATAACTGAAATTCGCTTTAATATGCTTAAAAAATACTTTGTGACATAGTTTAGGATAAAAATATTTATACAAAAAACCCTTAAAAATCTAATTTGGGGGGATATAAATAATTAATTATTTTGTTGTATTGTCAATTTAAAAAATATAATTAAAGAGTTTGACATTTTTATGGAAATAAATTAATTATTCATTTTATTTATTTACCATTTAATTATTTCTTTAACACCTGTTTAATCCATAAAATGCTTGGAATGGCTTTTTTTGTATTTTTCGGGGGGGGGGGGGGGGAATTACACACACACGCACCTACACAACAAGAGTAAATCTGCATTTTTTTTTTTAAATTAGTTTTTAAATCAATTCAATAATTGATTTCAAATGGTTAGTGAATAAATAAATAAAACTGATTAAAAGCAAGTATTTATTCATTGTAAAAAGAACAATATATTTATCTATTAATTTTAAAATTGACGATATAAACAAATTCATTAATTATAATCCCGAAAGTTAGATTTATTTGGCTTATTTAATGTAAACAAGTTTTCACTAAAATGTCTCTCAAAGTCTTTTTGAAGCATATTTATAATATTTATACTACTTTTAATTATTTTACTTCCATGTTGGGTATCAAAATAATCGTCTCATTATGCACAATCTTAACCCGTCAGTAGCTTTTTAGAAACTTTTATTTTGTTTTGTTTTTTAAAAAAAAATCGGTTCTCATACAAAGAGAAAATGTTATTTTAAACAGCCTCAGAGTGGACAGGGTCGCTCTCTGCCACAAAATAAACAAGGTATAGTGGTCAGTGAAAAAGACAATAGGTGTCATTACTGTGTACCCCGAGTCACTTGTAAACAATCAATGGCTTTGAAGTTCTTTCATAATCGTGTAAGGATTTTGAAAACCAATTTTTTTTTCAATCAAATCAAAGTAAAAATATGAAATTGCAATTAACAAATAAAAATTGTACATAATCTGACGACTATTTTAATATCCATCATGGACGTAAAATAACTGAAATTCGCTTTAATATGCTTAAAAAATACTTTGTAACTTAGTTTAGGATAAAAAATATTTATACAAAAAACCCTTAAAAATCTAATTTGGGGGGATATAAATAATTAATTATTTTGTTGCATTGTCAATTTAAAAAAATATAATTAAAGAGTTTGACATTTTTATGGTAATAAATTAATTTTTTTTTATTTACCATTTAATTATTTCTTTAACACCTGTTCAATCCATAAAATACTTGGAATGGATTTTTTGTATCTTTCGGGGGAAAAAAATTAAATACACACACACACATCTACACAACAAGAGTAATGCTGCATTTTTTTTTAAATTAGTTTTTAAATCAATTCAATAATTGATTTTAAATGGTTAGTGAATAAATAAATAAAACTGATTAAAAGCACGTATTTATTCATTGTAAAAAGAACAATATATTTATCTATTAATTTTAAAATTGACGATACAAACAAATTACTTAATTATAATCCCGAAAGTTGGATTTACTTGGCTTATTTAATGTAAACAAGTTTCCACTAAAATGTCTCTCAAAGTCTTTTTGAAGCATATTTATACTACTTTTAATTATTTTACTTCCGTGTTGGATATCAAAATAATCGTCTCATTATGCACAATCTTAACCCGTCAATAGCTTTTTTGATACTTTAATTTTGTTTTGTTTGAAAAAAAAATCGGTTCTCTCACAAAGAGAAAATGTTATATCAAACAGCCTCAGAGTAGACACGGTCGCTCTCTGCCACAAAATAAACAAGGTATAGTGGTCAGTGAAAAAGACAATAGGTGTCATTACTGTGTACCCCGAGTCACTTGTAAACAATCAATGGCTTTGAAGTTCTTTCATAATCGTGTTAGGGTTTTGAAAACCGTTTTTTTTTTTCGATCAAAACAAAAGTAAAAATATTAAATTGCAATTGACAAATTAAAATTGTACATAACCTGACGATTATATCGATATCCATCATGGACGTAAAATAATTGAAATTTGTTTTATTATTCTTAAAAAATACTTTGTAGCATATTTTAGGAAAAAATAATTTTCATATAAAAATAAAACTACAAAATCAATCTGAAGGAGGGGGCGGGGGTATATAATAGATCACTTTGTTGTCATCAATTACAAAAATAAATAAATTATTAATTTATTTATTTTGTTTATTTATGTATTTGTAGATAAATTGATAAACAAAATAAAGAAATAAGATAAATAATTAGTATTTTTAAAGTCATTTATTTTACTTAATTTTCACTTACCACTTCACCTTGTTTATATTGTGCAGTGTCTACTATGCAGCTCTGCATTTGTCAAGAAATAGATAGATTTGTTTTTACAATGATTAATTTCATGCCGTTAATTAATTATATTTATTTTTTTCAAAGAAACTATATCAATTTTAAAAACTACAATTTTCCAAAATTCAGCATTACCCCGGCCTTTGGTTTTTTTTCTTCAAAAGTTACAGTCACTCCAAGTATTTTATGGATTAAATAGGAGTTCGCAAAATAAATAAATTAATTAATTAACTAATAAATCAATTCAAAGAATAATTTAATAACTAATTTTAAAAATTGATAGATAAATATTTTTTGAAGCAACGTTTTTAAATTTTTCAGAGTTATATAAGAACACGATAAGTCTCCTAACAAATTAAAAAATAAACTACTATGTGTTTAAAATAGTGGTCAAAAATTTCTTAGGTAAGTAACTCTGTGTACTAAATTGATAATCCCACATCTTAGGTAACCGTACAGTGCTATGGGAGTGTGTAAACTTCTTCTTTTTGCTTCAATGAACATATACAGGGGCGTACTGGGGCATATACTGGGGTTTACCGTAGTTGTCTGTAGGAAACAGTAGCCATACAATGGCATACTGTAGGCGTATCGGGGCCTACTGTATGTAACTGTGGCATGCTGGGGATACATACAGTGGCATACAGAGATTTACTGTATATACAGAGCTAGCATACCGTAGCATACTGTAGATATGCCGTAGATTACTGTGAAAATGCTGTAGGATACAGAGAAAGACAGGGGATTTTCATACGGACAGGGGTTTTAAAAGCCAGTTGTGATAGATGCTATCTAGTTTCTGGATGATAACTGCAGTAGATGCCCCTGGTCCAAGATGCACTATCACACGACTTGCTTCTCCCTTCAACGAGCGTCTGATAGCATGATGGATAGTATCTGGATGATATGATTCGTTGATGAGGCATTCCACTTCATATTTCCAAACATCATAAGTAACGTCACTCTTACTATCTCCTGAGAAGGTAGATATCCGTGGGAACGGAGTATAAGGCGTCAGTTTCCCAGAAGATGGTGGCGGTTGAGCTGTGTTACTCGAAGTTGTTTTGCTTGGAGATGCAGTTGTCTCTTTTGGTTCTTCCTTTATGAATGTAGCCGTCATCCAGTCTATGAAGTCCTGCGGGCTATCAGCCTTGGGCTTCAACTTCATGGCTTTCCAGGCTATGAGCATGTTCTTCACTTCCTGCTGCGTCATCGCTGCTTCCTCAGGATTCTTCTTCACTTCATGCTGTGTCATCGCTGCTTCCTCAGGATTCATTGTTGAACAATTGTTTGGTAGAAACAAATAATATTACAAAATATTTACAATACTACAAAGCAATATCCAATATTCAAAAGTAAGCAATTGTTTGTATGTTTAATTTATCTCATGCTGAAATAAAATTGAAATAATTCCAAGAGGGTAGTTCAGAATGAACTAATAATCTTTGGGAAAATATAAACAAAGTCAGAATATAAATAGAAAATGAAAGT
Source organism: Saccostrea cuccullata (assembly GCF_032062105.1). NCBI lineage: Eukaryota > Metazoa > Mollusca > Bivalvia > Ostreida > Ostreidae > Saccostrea > Saccostrea cuccullata. Next base: position 86,056 of record NW_026939301.1, on the reverse strand, counting down.
AGGATGCACTTCCGCTAAGTGCTGCACTTCCGGTCTATAAATGCACTCAAAATATTTTATCTTACTGCTGAAAACAAAATACTATTTACAACCTGCAATAAAGAAGACTTTCAATCTTTTGTACTACATAGAGTAAGTTTGGTAAACGTAAAACGATTCAAAAACAGACCTAAATTATCAGCAAATAATATCAATACTGAAAACAAACAGGTAACTTTGTCAATATGAACTTACTTGTCGATCCAAATCAGCTGATTTTACTTCGATGAAATGAGGTGCAAATAATAAGATAAATACGAGGTTTTAAGCAGAAATATTTACCTGGGAACTTGGACTCTGTAAGATTATAACACAGAAACACAAAATCTAAATGCAAAGATTGTTGTTGAAGTTTTAAAATAAAATTAAAGTGCTGAAAACAAAAAATTCAGAAAAACCGAATCACGTTTTGTAAACTTCCGGTTTATGAATGAACGGATTTCGAGCTCGATCGGAATTCGCAAAACAAAACCGAACTCGATTGAAATACGGAGATGAAACCGAACCCGATCTAAATTGATACGTATGAAATAATACTAACTCTAATCTAAATGTAAATAATAGCTACAAATGGGATTTGGGGTAATATAGGGGGTTTTGGGATTAACTACCAAACAACTCAAAAACCACTGATAACACTGAAGCAACTATGACCTCACAAAATAACACGACAAACTCAAATCAACCAACTTGAACACAACCAATGTAAACTTGTAAATTCAACTATTGTAGTCCTACTGTCTCGTCTGTAAAATGTCAGTTTAAAGAGATAGCAGTTAAATACTAACCAATACTGGGAATGGAATGAAGGAAATATGTGCACTGTTAATTACACAACTTACCAGGCTCTCACTGAGTCACTCTCACTGCAGTACTTCTTACATTTTAAAGTTCTAATAATACCAATATGTGCACGGTAAAAATAATAAACCCAGTTATGACGGACTCAGACAGACAATAATTAACACTGGTCTATAAAAATATTGCTAGCTAACTAAATTGAGGCCTTTTCAAAAAATATTTACACCACTGATTAATAATAAATAATTGAAACTTTACATAGGAAAAAATATACCGGTATACACAAAATTTAACTCTAAATGGTGCACCAAGTTCTAATATCTACAGTTTTTTTTTAAACATGCATGTAACTCACCAGCTGGTAAAGATAAATATCACAGATAGATAATTGCATGCAGTCTCACACTGTCAAAATGCACAACACCGGTGTCACTGATGATCCTACGGAATGTCACTTGTTAGGCGCGGATCAAAGTTTGTAACTTGGGTGTTAAACACATGCAGTCACCACTGAAGTCAGTTCATGGGTCGCAGTCTGATGATCTCCATGGATCGGCAAGGGCACCACACACACCATACACTTGTCTCCAGTCTGCTCCTGATGTATCCTCGGTCACTCAAGGCCACTGTGTCCCAACGTGGGCGCCAAATGTAACAGGGGTATGGAAATAATCGACAACTCCTGTCAGGGTTCTTTATATTTATTCACAGTGGAGTGACATGGCGTATTACATCAATTTTAATATAGCCCTGTAAATATCATAAAACAACAATAAATAAGATGTAAATATCACACACATAATGTTCAATCATTACTTTACATGTAACATGAAGATAATAGATTATCATCCTAAGTTTACACAATTATCATCAAAGGGAGATAACTCTTGAATATATAAATCTTTACATACTTCTCCCAAAATAATCATAAAAAGATATCCAAGATAAAACATATAAATCTCACCATTCTGTGGGAACAGGCTTTCCCAATAAATTAATTGTATGGATTACAAATGTCAGTATGAATGGTGATCTGTAATTTAATACAATATTTTAAAAAATATAATCTATTAAAAATATACCAGTTGCTCACTTTGAACAATATAATCAAAAATATCTTTGATCATCATAAAAACACATAATCTGATTAACATCAAATTACTTCTAGAAAATACTTCATATTGATCTTGTAACCAATAATAAATATGCATCATAAAATAACTTTCTCTCAAAATCATTCAATTTAGTAATGAGTGCAAATGGAAATAGCTTTTGCATTCTATAGGATGAACATTTAAAATAAGAAAATATTAGTAACTTACCAGAGAAGGAAAATCTTCAGTCTCAAGTCTATGTATATAGGTCTAAATAAAGGTCTGGTCTGATCAACCCACAGAACAAAGAATGGTCATAACAAAGCGGGAAAAATCCAGACCAACCAAGAAAACCAATCGAATCCCACCTTTTAAATCAATAACCAATAAAAACCAAAATCACAAAGATCACTGCCAAAATACCTGATCAATGCCCTGGGGTATATATACAAATATGTACAGGTAATACAGGTAAGGGAGAACTAAGGAGTGGATCTAAGTTTTTAATAAGTTAAATAAAAGTTAAAATAAATATTCTGGTAAGTTCTATAACTTTATTATACAAATCTAACACTATTACAGGCGTGACCCTGATGGTGGTCCTGTGTAGGTGAAGCGATGTCTTCCTTTACGATCTGTCACCACTACACCACGAAAACTATCAGACACAATAACATTTCCATTGCGGTTCTCTGTGATGTAATGAGGATTACTATATAGTCCCTGACCTGTGTAGTCGTGTTGTATTGTCTGTATGTGTTGGTTTGTGCTACTGTAACGGTTTACCTTGCCTGCCTTTTCAGCATTTAACAGGCCGACCAGTAGTTCCCCTTTGAAGGCGGAATAATAAACACACCGTGGCTCCCATTCCCTGAAATCTGTTCCTATTATCAATAGGGATCTTGTTTTGTTATCTGTTGAAAGTCTGTAAATGTTTTTGCTATTGTCTATATGAATTAATTCACCTTTATTGTTCACTGTGTGTGCTCCATCCATAGAATTCCACCTATCTGTGGAAATTTTGCATATCAGACGATGTAGAGCCTCCCCTTCTGTGTTTGTCAATATCATATCAGTATTATAGTTGTTGAGCATATTACTGATCCAGAACCGGTCAGAGTTAAGACAAGAAATGTGTATTACCGTACCCTTAGTTTTCAGTTCAATTTTTCTTTGTAACACAGGTGAAGACATCAATTCCAGCAGATCTTCCTTTCTAACTTGTCTCTGTCCTCTCTCTATGATTTGGATTTCACTCAAAAACTCAACCACTTTCTCCAATCTTATTGCATCAGTCAAATAGAGAAAGACGTGCTGTGTAAGATTAAGACGGTCCTTTATTTTTGGGACAAACTTTAAGATGATTTTACAAAATAAGATGAAACTTATCACTCTCTTCTCTGATTGTTCATATTTATGTTCAAAGTTTTCTATGCTGACGAGATTTTTGTGCAGTTTTCTCTTATTTTGTAATTTGTGAATCCTGAAATTGTGCAATCTGACTTGAACATTACACATCAACGTGTCAATGAAGCCCTTTAGTCTCTGGGCTTTTTTTTATCATTTTTAAGTGATGATTGAAGATCTTTGTTTGAGCTGTTTTTAAATCAGTTTTGATGTCTGCCAGGAGAAAACGGTTATTAAAGAGAGCCTTACTTCTAATCCTCTGCATGATGACTCTGAGATGTTTACGGTTTGTTTCATACGCTGTTCTCATGTCCAGTATTTTGTGTTGTGCATGTTTATCAGACTTGGAACAGAAAGGACATTTACATGAATAACAGTATTGTTTATACATTCTGTCTGCATGTCTCACACGGGGTTCGAATTTTTTAATGTCATATTTCTCTCGGTAAATCACAACATTATGGTAAATGGTATCTAATTCAATAACGTGTCTTTCTTTACACTGTAGACACAGGTCATGTTTACACGTGTTACAATAGTATTCCGTGTCTCTCTGACATTGAGAACATTGCCGGACTTTATACTGTTTAGTCAAGGCTTTATACAATACTGATTTATGATGTCTAGTAAGAAAGTTTGTTACGTGTCTCTCTTTACACATAAGACACAGGTCATGTTTACAAGTGTTACAGTTTAATTTTTTGTCTCCCTGATCTTGAGAACATTGCCGTATCGTACACTGTACGCTTGATCCTGAACCCATGATTTAGAAGATTTAAGTCTCTAAAAACACTATCTCCTAAAAGAAATAGAAGAAAATCAAAATAGTTAAAAACGGGATGCTTCCAAATTGAATTCTTTGGAAATTTAGATACTGATTTCTTTTTCTTTATATAATTTTTTTTATCATACGCTGTCTTGTAACTGTTTTCTGGAGTATCATAGTTGTCAAAAAGGTTTACTTCTGAATAACACAAGATATCCAATTACATCTACATGAACATGAGAACCCTCTCTACAGAAATAAACTCAATTTACTTTTCGTCAGTAAAACTCTGTTAGCTGTCTAGAAAAATCGTGTAGGTTATATTATGGCCAGATTTACTAAATATAAAAAAAAAACGCTGAAATATTTTGGATATTTGTAAATGCACTATTTTGTGCATGAGTACCAGTCATCGAAAATACTATTTAGACTGTTAACGGACATAAAAAGAAAATAAAGATGATGACCTACATGTATTAAATATTGTATTTTACAAATATTTAAAATAATTCAAAGTTTTATTATTTTTATCAAATCTAGCGTTGAACAAAAGTAATTATACAAGTAAATGACAACATCGTCAAAAATAAGTCAAACAACATGCAATTTATGAGACAATAAATCAAAATAAATCAAATTTCCATAGAAAGTCATAAATAAGAAAATGTTTATGTATTTGAACCAATTTAAACTAGAAATATCTCGAAGGGTTATGGATATTGCTTTGTCAAAATCTTTTTTGTTTAAGTTGGTATACAAAATTGTTTTTAAAAATCGATTATATATACCTCCATATTTGATTTCCTCTTTTCCTAAGGTATTTCTCCGATCTACACGCACGCTAAAAACACTAGAGGTATTGTTAGCTTGAGTAGCCTCATGATGTACGCTGAATTGTGTTTGTGTTAGATTTTTCGGTTCATATCCCCAAAATTCAGAACTTATGATACAAACACACGTTTGATAAAAACATTTTTTTTACTTTTTCATTCAAAGAGTCTTAATGTTGAAAAAATTGAGGTTGAATGTTATGACTACATATTGATTGTAAAGAAAATGTTAAAGCTCTTCGGGTTTCGATTGATAAATGTTTAGGTGGTGAATGCATTGTTGAATCGATTGTTCAGAAAGTAAATAAGAGATTGCGATTTCTGTACCGACAAGCCCGTTTTTTAGATACTTTTTGTAAAATGACTATGTGCTCAGCAAACATTAATGCAATGTCATATTGATTACGCCTGTAGTGCTTGGTATGCAAGGCTTTGTAAAGCTTTTAAGAAAAAGTTACAAATTTGTCAAAACATTATGGTTCGATTTATTTTAAATTTAGGTCCACAGTCATCTGTGAATTATAAAAAATACTTGAACAATTAAATTTACCAAATATTCAAGATAGAGTCTCTCAGCTTAGACTCAACCATGTTTTTAAAATTTTTCTAGGAAAATCCCCTTCTTATCTTAAGGAATATTTTTTACTTCGGTCAAATTTTACTTGTTATAATACTAGATCAGCATCAAAATCAGATTTTGTTGTACAATTCATTAAGCATAATCAATCTGACTCTTTTTTATTTTAATGGAATCAAAGATTGGGAAATGTTACCAGCAGAAATTAAACCGGTTAAAAATACTGAAAATAAGTTTGCTTTTAAAAGAAATGTCAAGAAATATTTATTAGAAATGGGAATTGCCCAGTGTAAAAGTAAAGTTGTGTTTTATTATTTTTTTCCTTTCTTATCATTAGTTGTCTAGATAACAAGCATGTGGAGATTTGGTATTGACTAGTACTGTCCTTTAAAAAAATAGGTCTTATAAATATATTTATGTCAAGGTAGTGATAATGTAAGTGGAAATAAACGCGAGCAATATTTGAATTATTTAAAATTACGTACAATATGGTGATTAAGTTTTATATACTTTGAACTTAGGCAGTTATGTACTCGGACTATACATAGACTTAAAGTGGACTGTTCAGAGCTGATCCTGGTGAACTGAATATAGATTCTCGAAAAAGAGAATGCTGCAAAAATATATTCTGCCTAATTTTCATGTTTTGATTTCAAATTTTTTTTTTGTGATTGTATGTATAAGTGCAGTGTATAGCTTTTGGAATCTTAATATTGTAGCATTTGTGGGTCGATCTCATGACATACTGACTGTATACAGCAATTAGATAGGTAACAGTCATCAAGAAAGGCAGGCTACTTAGGTATTATCAAGGTGAGTTGTCAGTTTACTGATATTATTATATTATGTTCAGAAAAGTATTTGTTATGAAACAACTTAATTATAAAGCCGGTATATTATAAAAGTGAAGATATCACTATACATGTGAACTATAAAAATGAGTAAAATGACACATGAATTGTTATTTTTGTTATATACATTATTGATACTTACTTTAATTTGGTGAAGAAGAAAAATCAGGATAGATTATTTCAATTTTTTTTTTTAAAAAAATCATTCAAAAAATTCCGAGTCAAATGTATTACTTAAATATAATGAAATATCGCATGAATTCAGGATCAATAATGAAGCACAAAAGGAAACAAAAAAAATCTTCACCCGAGTGAGATAAGAGAATGTCCCTGTAAATTTCAGCAGGCTACATCTTCAGTTAGTTAGGTAATTTACAAATGATAATGGAGAAAGAGACATGCCACTTATTCTTGACATTAATATTTTTATGCTGTTAAAAACCCAAGAAAATCAGCACTTGGAGTAATATTTGAAGTAGAAAGCACCTTTTTAAATTTTGGTAAATTTATTTGTGTTATACGAGGGACATTCAATAAATAATGTCATTAGCTCGATGACATACAACAAAGAAGTCATATGACATTAAGCTAGACTTTCTCTCATTATTGAATCTTTATTGAATTGATAACAGTTTATGTGACCACTTTTCATCACATAGTTTCATCGTGAGAAGCTGGGAAACAAGGGCTATTCGATACATGGCATTATAAATGAATGGTAAAGAATCAGTAAACTAGAGTGAAAATAAAAGCTTCATTAAAGCTGCTCTTAAACGTGTTAAAAATCCAAAAGAAATTTTCACTGAAATATGTGACATTTACATCAACCAATGCCTGTTTTATAGACAAATAAACAAGTGGATTTCAATGATAAAAAATTATATAATGGGCATCAAAATGGATACCGTCCTAGCCAACAAAAATTATAACAACTTATGTACTATTTGCCCAATTTCAACAAATAATATCTGATGATGTATGACTGACTTTAAGACACAGCAAATTTGATATACATCATATCGTGAGTAGTTTACAATGTTTTTAAGAAACGTTTGACGGTAAAAAAGCTTAGTACTCAAAGATCACCCTATATTTTGAAAAATGAGTGAAAACGACAGTGTGTATGAATGTCTTTACAATAAGTTTCAAATATCAGTAACTGTAGTTATCCAATTTTGGTTCATATTCAAACAGATAATGGAACATGAATCTATTGCTTAAAACACTCAATACAAAATTAACCATAAGATTTACTTGATAAAAACAGCAATGGTCTGACAAGAGCAAAGGTATGCAAGAACACAAAGACAGATTTATATGCAATATTCTTAAATATTAGTGGTACTGTTGTTCAATTTCGTATTCGGAGAGACAGTTTAATTTTTGGAAGAGTCTAGAAAGCAATCTTTTTGCAAAAAAAAATCGAAAGGTTTATTAGAGGAAGGACCTAGAATCAGGAATCCGCTACATTAAATTTCTTCATGACAGCGTCCAAACCCTGCACCCCTGAAGATTAAAGGGGTTTTCGGGATTAAAAGAAAGTTAATATTTTTCATTTTAACAATATTCGGTAGATCTTTTACCTTTTGACTTGTTTCTATTTCCAAACTTGAAAAACCACCTTTCAGAAAGAAAAAAAAACAAGTCCAGGAAATCATTGGATCTGCTGTTTTCCAGTATACTAAGGGTCATGCTTAAAAATGTGTTTTAAATACAATCAGAAATTAAATGAAAACTTAAACGACATCTATTTTAATCAAAAGAGATTAATAAGTAAAATCATGAAGACTAAATCATTATAAAGCGTCTTTTGCTTCTTTCCGAGCCCCGGTGACATTATTTATTGAACGTCCCTCGTATATGTATATTTTTTGACATCAGAACATTGAAAAAAAGGTAATACTGATGATGCTAAGCTGAGGCACAATTTTGGATTAATGGATGTAGCATCAATGGTGTATCAATGATTATATGCCTCTGTTGACTTTATGTGTATGCTGTTTTAAAAGATAAGTGACTGTGATTCTGTTGTTGACAACAGGAGAAGCATTTAACTCAGGAATTCTAAGTAATAGCATAATACATGTTTATTTATGTAATATTATTGTATCGACAATATTCCGAATACAGTGTATATTAGTTCATAAATGTGATGAATATCACATTGTCATTGTTTAATCCTGATGCATGTATATATGATACCGATAATGTAAAATGATTTTTTAAGTGACATAATGATACATTACAATGACAAAAGAAATGTTCCAACTCCCAGCCCTTAACATGTGTGTCACTGCCTAGGAGAACTTGATAGAAGGAAAAAATACTTTGACATAAACAAATATATTTTTACTGATATTAGAAATGCACAATACCATTAAACTTTTCTGTATACCCATATCTTGAACTTGGCCTATCTTTATTTCTTCTGCACATATTGTTTCTTAACATTGCTTATTTTGTATTTACCATCTGTGATATTGTTTTTAAATACAGCATGTACTTGAGGGTAACATTGAAAATTTTCTCCCAAAGAAAAACCATGGTCAACTTAGCGCGCAGCTGAGGTTGACCATGGTTTTTAAGGGAGAATATATTCAATGTTACCTTCAACTGCAAGCTGTATTTATTATTAAAAGGCCAAAAGAAAAAAAAACTCTTGTTTCCTGTCCCCGACCTAAAAAAATAGGGTAGGTAGGTAGGAAAAAATTATTTTGAGAAAAAAAATTATTTTTATATCTCACTGAATGCAGAACATACAACATATAATTATAAGAAAAAAGTATGTGAACAGTTTACAAAGCAAGTTTGTTAATGATAAAGAATTATAAGGTAAAGGTATCCTGTAAACTTGTGATGTATTTGTTCTGTAATACATTGTAAATATTGTTGCTCGACTTTAGTATTTTTGGAAAAAACAGGCCTCAATCAAAAAATATATGTGAATATATTCCTTTATCCTTTAAGTCTCTGCTTCACCTTTAGTTTTAGAATAGATATAGTAAACTGAATGTTTTGATCATAAAACAGTCTTTCACAAAATCTTCAGTAATATTCTAAACATGACAAAAACCCTGCAAGTTTAATAGTAAAACATCTGGAATTTTTAACCAAATTTGTTTTCTGTTTAAATCATCTTTAGGATACTCTGTAAAATGCCAGTCAAGCAAAATATTGTTATATATTGAGAAAATGTATTGTATGAAGGTGAAAAGTTTGAGCATATCCATTTCATTTTCAGCATAGATTACCTTGCATAATCCTACAGAAAATAAAGATGATGAATACAGATGAACAGAAATCACTATTGTTAACTTTTGTGAGGAAAACATGTTCATAAAGTATTCATTTAATTTATATTGGCCTATTAAAATGTCACAAATGCTTGAGTTTATAACAAATTGAAGAAAAACACTGTAAATTTCATTTTTGTTTAAAATTCAGATCCAGGGGTATCCAATATACTCTAATTGCAATACAAATACCACAGAATCAGACCTGTTAGTAAGCAGTGAAGAGTTTTTAAAGCAAATATTAATAAAAATAATTAGAAGAAAAATGTTATCAGTTTCATTACACAAAATAACAAACCATTATACTTAAAAAAATGGGCAAAAAGTGGTATTTTATATGTAAAAGATATGTTTACAACAGAAGGTATGAAAAATGTTATGGAAGTAAAAGAAATCATTGAATCAAAGAGTAATTACTTGTGTGAATATCTTATCATGAAAAAAGCGATTAAAAAACTACATATAGATTTTTGTAATGTAAAGAACACTAATACACAAAACCCGTATTTTTATTTTCAAGGGAAAAGTATAAACCCAAAATTTGAAAAATCGGGATTTTATTATAAAATTTTACTTTCTGAAAAGAAACAAAAACCAATAATGGAAGCTAAATGGTCAAAAGATTCAATATAATAAATGGTCAATGGAAAGATATCTATACAGCTAAGATATTAAATATTTTTGATAAACAGATAGCAGAATTCAATTTTAAACTTTTACACAACCAACTGAATTGTAATTATCATATTAGTAAATGGAATAAAGAAGTGGCAAAAAATTGTACATCTTGCGGACAAGTAGAATATATTAAACACTTAATTTTTGAATGTACGGACTCAAAAGGAGTATGGGAAAAATATCTCAAATATTGAATTTAAATCTATCCTGGAAACATTTTGTTGTAGGATTTTATGATGAGTTCAATAACAAAACATTGAATTTTAATAATGTCATATCAATTGTGGGATACAAAATATATAAATACAAAATGAAATGTAGGTTGCAAAACGAAATAGTAAATGCAAATGCAATGTTAACTTTTTTTGAAATCGTGTTTGTATCAGTATTATGTAATAGCAAAGAGTACAAAAAGTGTTAAATCTAACTACTATCTTTTGAAAAAGTTAGCAGACGAATTATAATCTTTATTTTTCTATATACGTTGTAATTAAATTGATATTTTATCTATATATCTATTAAATATGAAATTTTTTTTTACTGAAATATTTATGTCTTTTTCTGAAAATGAAATATTAGTTCTTCTCTATTGTAAACTTTTGTAAATTGAAAATTGAAAAAATATACCGATCCAGGGAGCTCCTGGCACCCCAGGTGAGGTATTAACCGAGGGCTTCTGAGGAAGTTTTACCTCAAAATATGTTGTATGTTATTGGAAATAAATGTATATAAAACTAAAAAAAAAAAAAAAAAAAAATTGTGCTTGAAACCTCAATTAAACTTATATGACTTTCGACAAACTTGTGAGTAAACAAGCACATTGAACTTTTTTCCATGCGATTCTGTAAATCGAATCCATGCTGTTTACGTTAGGTTGTCGGAGTCTGCAACCAAGTGACTTTCGTTGCCATCGGTGGGCGGAGCGTGGAGGCGTGAATGGCATCGTTATCTAACGTTTTGGTACTTTCTTACACGTAATCGTTCTTGTAGTTTTTAATAAGGACTTCTCAGGATGATTTCTTTTCAACAAAGCAAAATTCTTAGCCATAAATTGAAATACAAATCGATGTAACAGTTCTCAATTGGCATTTCTAGGTTGTTTTTCTATTTCACAGAGAATGTGTTTACATACATTATTAAGTGTATTGTTTGTATTGCGACCTGCTCCGCGATCCGATTTTTGCATTTTTAAAAGCCAAATAAGTATTAAATTAATAGAGATATTTGAAAAAAAAAGTGATGGGAACCATTTGGATTTATAATTAAAATATTATACCAAATTTGAATAACATATGACGTCAAATAAAGAAGATATGACAGAAGTTCACGAATTTTTCGAACATAACTCGTTTATTCTAGATCTTTTAAAACTTAAATGTATAAAGGCTAAGAATGGAGAATATATACACAGAAATGATTTAATCTGTAAAAGATCATAATTGAATTATTGAAAAAAATTGTCATTAAAATGTTTATAATCAAATCAGAGAACCGGCTATATACTGGTCTAATTTTCAACCTGTATTCGAACTTAGTAAAGTTAACGTATTCGATGATTGGTACAGAAACACAACATAAATGCTACCTTTATGAGAATTATTTTTCAAACATTATGATAACAATCCTTTTTGCAACAGTTTCTGGTTTTACGGAAGTCAGATAAGTTATCTGGCGCCCACCAAATGATCAGCTGGATCTATAGTAAGTATATTATCTGGCTGCAGCCAGAAAATTTTATGACAACCACCAATCATTTAATATTAACTGACCACCACAAGAAAATTATTTTGCGGCCGTCAGATAACTTTTTGGTGACCATCATTTATTTCATGTGGCGGCTTTCTATAAAATATCATTTTTACATGGCATCTACCGTCTCGCGTACATTTTTAAATTCAGATGTATGTACATCCGGCCTACATGTATGAGGTCTTAAAGTCACTTTTAGCATGCATTATTAAATAAATTAATTTTTCCCCTTTTTATGCAGGTGTAATATAATTAAAGATTTACGTTTGAAATGAGATTTAAAAAAAAAATGAAATTCCAATGTTTCTGAGAAAATCGTTTCTAAAATTTTATACATCTTACATGTTGATTGACACAGGGCCTCGTTTTTTTATGTCTATAAAAAAGCGTAAACTGCCCCAAATTATGTTAAAGGTATAAAATAAGCTAAAAAACTTCATTCCAAATAACTTAATTTCAATATACACAGTGAGGCAAAACGAAAAAACGCTTCAAATGAAGCGTTTTTTTTTTTAAAAAGAAAGTTTCTTCAAGCGGAGTAATATGTTTTCGACGTAACTAATCGAGGCGTAGGCAAGTTATGTCATACAAAATGGATTAAATCTTTTACCCAACCAAATGACGTGTTGCAACTAAAATTAAATTATAGGATCATAATAATTTTACGATAATTATTAACGTTTCTTGCACCCAAATAACATTATAAATACAGGTGACTCTCGATGGCTCGAACTCCGATCTCTCGAAGTTTTCGATCTCTCGAAGTGAACCTTCGATCCCGTTTTTTTCCCCTATATAATTAAGCAAATTTACTCCTGATCTCTCGAACTTCTATCTCTCAAAGTTCTCTATCTCTCGAACCAAAACCTGGGTCCCGTTACACATATTCCATTGAATTTTACTCTCTATCTCTCGATGTTTTGATTGCGCGTGTATACATGCCAATCAAGCGTAAAATGGATGCAGTCTGGACTTACCTAGAAACCGTGAAGGCCTTCGGCTGGCATGGAGGTGTTAATTGGGTGTTTACATAGATGACACTACACCTGTGGGTTGTCCGTGTGTTGTTATCATTAATTGGTTATTATTCACAGGGTAAATTAGAAACAAATTCACAACTTATTTTGAATTGAAACTGAGACGATATTTTTTTTTTAATTAATTTATAGATGTTCGTTTCAGTAAGTTCCCATAGAATATGAACTTTCATTATGATTATATAGAGTCTACATAATCCCAATATGGGAAATATTACACAAGAAATTCTTTTCTCAAGGACAGAATACCGATTAAAAAAAATCTGGTGAACACTGGTGAAGGACCCGATCATCAGATCAAGCCGCGGAATAGCCAAACTTACAACCTATATTCGGGTTTCATGTAATCATGAAATAGGAACAAATAAATAATAAATCTTTAGGAAATCGTTTTATTTATTCCAAATACAACTTACCATTGCTGTTGATATCAAGTAAATTACCTGTAAAATACGATTGAAAATGTGCAATGACATTATTTACATATACTTCCGGTATCTGTAAAAGTAGAACTTTGATGATCGGAACTGAAAATTCCGGATTTTATTTAATTTCCATCTCTCGAACCCTTCGATCTCTCGAACTTTTCTCGCGGTCCCTTGAACTTCGAGAGATCGAGAGTCACCTGTATATTCAAATGAAATCATGACAGGATCTCGCCAACACTTTGCAGAGCACTCATCGTGGCTGTGACAGTCATTCCAGGTTGTACATGTAACAGCACTTTTTGCCAACTGAGAGTATTTGAACAATGCATGCCAAACCAGTAATCTTTAGTTAAATGAATAACTTACGAACTGGATATGTAAGTAATAAGATTGGATACGTACAAAACAAACAAGATTCGTAATTTACAAACCGAATAAAAAAATAAATGAATGTATACATAAATAACAAGCTGGATATATACGTACATAACAAATGGGATTCTTATATCACTAATTGGGTATATACCTAATTAGACATATCCATAACAAATTGGATACATACAACAGAAACTGGTTGTGTAAAAATATGATCGAATATATTCAAATAGAACATTGTTTAATCCAAAGACATATACTCCTTTCTGTTATGATTGTCGGTTTATACTTCTGTAATTGAATAAGACACCTGCAAGGGGGATCAAAATGACCTTTATTCAATATTTTTCTTTGTTAATCTTAAAAAATAATATACTTTCCCATTGCTTTTTGTATCCATTTCCTGAAAATAAAGGTAAAAATTTCAGCATTTGACATTGCTATCAAACTGGTCAACACGGGATATGGAACTTAATGTTAATTATCCATCTGCTCTAAAGTTCATCGATTTTTTTTTTCAAATCCATACATTGATTCACATTAATAATAATAGCTTAATCTTCAAATGGAAAATAGTTTGAAGTATGAAGCGTTGCTTACTTTTTTCAGAAATTAATATTTTTTCTAATCATGGTGTAAAGAAAATGATATCTTAATTAGAAATATCAACAAAAATAAAAGTATGAGAAATTTATGAAAACAAGAAGCCCATGGGCCACATCGCTCACCTGAGCACTACGGGTAGGAAAAAGTAGAAAATGGCTTTTTATTATAAAGTTTAAATACAAAAGTAGACCAATGACCAATCATGGATTTGCTATTTTTTATAAGATGATGTTTAAAGATTTTTCTCACCTGAGCACTACGGGTAGTAAAAAGTAGAAAATGGCTTTTTATTATAAAGTTTAAATCCAAAAGTAGACCAATGACCAAACATGGATTTGCTATTTTTTATAAGATGATTTTTCAAGATTTTTCCAAGATATATCTTTAAAAACTTTGGTCGGCCATTTTGGCTCCGCCCTACCCCTGAGGGTCATGATTTGAACAAATTTGAATCTACACTACTTGAGCATGCTTCCATATAAATATGATGAATTATGGCTTTGTCATTCTTGCGAAAAAGATTTTTAAAGAATTTTCCTATATATTTCTATGTAAAACTTTGGTCGGCCATTTTGGTCCCGCCCTACCCCTGGGGGTCATGATTTGAAAAAATTTGAATTTGCACAACCTGTGCATGCTTCCATATAAATATGATGAATTATGGCTTTGTCACTCTCGTGGAGAAGATCTTTAAAGAATTCTCCAATATATTTCTATGTAAATTTTTGGTTGGCCATTTTGGCCCCGCCCTACTCCCGGGGGTCATGATTTGAACAAATTTGAATCTACACTACCTCAACATGCTTCCATATAAATATGATGAATTATGGTCTTAACATTCTTGAGAAGAAGATTTTTAAAGAATTTTCCTATATATTTCTTTGTAAAACTTTGGTTGGCCATTTTGGACCCGCCCTACCCCTGGGGGTCATGATTTGAACAAATTTGAATCTACACTACCTGTGCATGCTTCCATGTAAATATGATGAATTATGGCGTTGTCATTCTTGAGAAGAAGATTTTTAAAGAATTTTCCTATATATTTCTATGTAAAACTTTGGTCGGCCATTTTGGCCCCGCCCTACTCCCGGGGGTCATGATTTAAAAAAAAATTGAATCTACACTACCTGAACATGGTTCCATATAAATATGATGAATTATGGCTTTGACATTCTTGAGAAGAAGATTTTAAAAGAATTTTCCTATATATTTCTATGTAAAACTTTGGTCGGCCATTTTAGCCCCACCCTACCCCCAGGGGTCATGATTTGAACGACTTGAATCTACTCTACCTGAGCATGCTTCCGAATAAACATGATGAATTATGGCTTTGTCAATCTTGAGAAGAAGATTTTTAAAGAATGTTCTTATATATTTCTATGTAAAACTTTGGTCGGCCATTTTGGCCCCGCCCTACCCCCGGGGGTCATGATTTGAACAAATTTGAATCTACACTACCTGAGGATGTTTCCCCATAAGTTTCATCTTTTCTGGCACTGTGGTTCTTGAAAAAAAGATTTTTAAAATATGCTACCAAATTTTCATTAATTCCCAATTATCTCCACTTGAATGAGGGCGTGGCCCTTCATTTGAACAAACTTGAATTCCTTTCACCCAAGGATACTTTGTGGCAAGTTTGGTTGAAATTGGCCCAGTGGTTCTTGAGAAGAAGTCGAAAATGTGAAAAGTTTACAGACAGACGGACAGACGGACAGCTAGACAGACAGACAGACAGAAGGACAGACGCACAGACAGACGGACGCCGGACAAAATGTGATCAGAAAAACTCACTTGAGCTTTCAGCTCAGGTGAGCTAAAAAGTATAATGTCATACTATCTAATTCTGATTTGAACAGATAATTAAACATTCAAATTTTTATACTTGTATAGTTATATACGTCAAACAACAAGATTTATCTTTCCATTAACGCCCTGAAGATATTTTTAACGAAACGGAATATTAACTAACTGTTTATAAACAATTCTGCATCTTAATTTTCTGAAATAATCAAAAGACGTGTACGTCAAAGATAGAAATACCTCAATTTTTACAGTTTACAGGAATTAAGTTTAAAGGGTTTAGCAAACTATTATAGATAATAAATGAAAATATTGCAATAGAGACTAGAAATCAATATCTGTTCATTGTATTACATTGTTTTGAGTTGAATATAAAAATGGTCCCCATTAAAGAACTAATGTACCATTGTTGAATGCATGGGGAGTTATTACCTAACAACAATAAACATGGTCAACGATAATCTAATTAGTTACATTTTCCATAGATAGATGAAAAACAATTTATTATATAGAACTATATAGATGAAATATTTTATCAATGAGGTACAGTTACCTGCCTCAGAGCTTTTTTCTTTTATTGCATTGATATACACACAATGTGTTGTAGTCCCATAAACCAACCCAAAGGAGATGAGTGTTGTTGTCGTAACTTAGGCTAAGTGGTCATTTAACTCCCTGCTCTTGTATCAGAATCTGTGACAGAAATTAACCATTAATATCAATGATTGGTACTATGTTTGTGATCGGATCAGATTCCGTGTGCAAAATTGTGCTGGAGGTCCTGTGTAGGAGAAGCGATGTATTCCTCCACGATCTGTCACTACTACTTGGTCTAATTATGAGACAATAACATCCCTATTGCCGTTCTCCCTGATGTATCCAGGTGTTCTGTACAGTTGTTGACCCTCGTTGGTTGGTTGTTTTGTCTGTACGTGTTGTCTTGTGTTATCGTAACGGTTTACCTTTATCTTACCTGACTCTACAACATAAATGAACATTCCTCCCAGTAGATCTCCATTAAGGATAGAGGAATAGACACACCGTGGAGCCCATGGATTTGTTCCCTTTATCACTGTAGACATTTGTATTATCTGTAGAAATGTAAAAACTAGAATTATCATAAAACTATGTAATAACAATTTGCAAAATGATAAAAACATTAAATACAGGTAGCTGTAAATTTAATTCAAAAAATTATTTTAATTAATTTATTGACATGTGCTATTTTGTATGAGAAATCTTAATTAACAAAAATAAGTATAGCCTCACAGAAAGTAATTGGCAATGATTCTTTTTGTCTTCAAAGTCACAACTATTTAGTTTTAGTATTAATCTTCTAAAAGACGAAAAATATACAAAATTTGCATAATTTTCTACTATAAAATACCCAGAGCGCAGGTTTGCTCAAGAACAATATTTGCATATGTCATTGCTATTAACATTCTGCCCATTATATTAGAATATTGCGCAGTACAGTTAAGGTGCGCAATGGAAATATCGACTATATTTTTAGTTTAGAAAATATAATTTAATGTATTCATAGTCGGGATGGCGATTATTTTTAGTACATTATTTATATTGGATAATTGTAATTATTATTAATAACTACATATCGAGGACAATTATATTTTATATTTAGACTAGTAATGTGATGCGGCAGTAACATGATTTTAGCACTTTTACTTCGAGTATTGATGTTTCATATTAATATCACTAGTGCAGGGGCATGACCAAAATAAATTTCCAAGTCCAGTTTATAGATATTTTCAAAAGGCAATATTTACATTTGCAAATGTTTTCCTTTATATAACACTACTGAAAGGAATGCGTATCTATAACTGTATAAATACAGGTATGGGGTCAAAAGGTCATAGATGTGCGTATGGATAATCGTTTGACGTAATTTCTTAGTGACGTCATAAAGGGTCGACACGCGTTCAGTGAATTACATACATGCCGTTGGGTTTGAAAAACAATGCATTTCACACGTTAAAAGTCACAATTAGGCAAATATAAAGTATGAATTAGTCACAAATGTATATATAAGTAATAAGGTATCATTTTTAAACATCTATCGGGCTATAAATACGGGTCGGTACGAGATTAAATTCACCATAAAGCCCGAAGGGCTTTATGGAATTTAATCTCGTGACCGACCCGTATTTACACCCCGATAGATGTTTAAAAATGATACCTTATTTCTTAAATGTAGTTTCTAAAAAGTGCTGCGATCCTATCTAAACTGTGCAATTTCATTGTTAAAATATATTTGAATAACGGAATGCTATATTTAAATTGTTTTTAAGATTTCATCATTTCGCAGGACTTTCAGATACACAGATACATTAATAGTTCTATAGTTGAATTATAAAATATTACTATAATCCATAGAGTGTATGCCCTTGCACAAGATCGATTTATTAAAACCCCCACATTACCCTCCGATGTTTTGCATACCAATATAGGTCAGTGTCATTTTAATGCGTAATGTACAGAAAATATATTAATAAAAAAGTGAAGAAGACATTATATTAAAGTTATTGGCCCAAAGAATATCTGTAAATAATATTTTATTTAATTCGAGAATCAATATTTTGTTGAGAAAATATTACTTGATCTGTCTTTCACTGCATAAAAACTTCGTCACCTTTTAAAAATGACGTCATATTAACGAGTGTATTGCGATCAATGACTTGTTTATAACTTGCTTTATAGGATTTAACTTACAACAAAACAGCACGCTGTAGTAAGTTTTTATGTAGTTTGATGATTTCGTACTGGTCAAATTAACAAATCAACTCATTTTGTGGAATTTTAAAGATATGTTGTATGACGTATATGATGTCATGGTCAATTTTTCCCGTACAAATGAAGCTCCGCACATTTTTGTAACCTTAACTGTGCTGCATGAGCTTGAGTACATCTGTACTTGCTGACTTCTGATCAAATTATTAACGCAAAACACATATGTTTGTAGAAATCATGGACATTTTAAACTAACATCAATTTCTTGATGTCATATCAAACATATGGCTTCCTGGCTTATGAGAATCATTCTGTGCTTTGAAGTCTACAGATATCCCACTTTTGAAAAAAAAAACATCAATATATATTTTGTAAAAGTTTGATCTGCGGGGTAGGGGGAATGGCCATTATTGCATAAAGACATTTCTTATAATTTTAGCTTATAAATGTTCTAAGTAGAGAAATGTATGTTCTGTTCTGAAAACGTATGTCCAGTACAATATATATACCTTTTGCTACAATTACCTACTTTATTTTGCTACTTCATATAAAATTTTTTAAAAATATTTCAACATGTTCAATGCAATTTATCTAAAATGAAATAAAAATCGCAAATAAATGATAAATAATATTTATGTTACAGATTGATGAAAACAGCAGTTTACATTTTCTGAGTAAATATACTGCATTTTGTGTGGTGGTGTTTTGATAATTGAGATAATCTTATCTTCCCTTAGTCTAGAATAATTTATACTAGATCAACTGGAACCACCTACCTTCTGAAGTTGCCTCCAAATCAACGAAGAGTCCAGCTTGACCGATGCACAAGGTACCAACTGGCTACCAATATCTTCTAAGCATGCCTGTTATCCTTTTATTGTACTTTTTAGTTTTGTCACCAAAAAGGCAGAACCCAAATGAACAAGAGGACAGATCTTCAACATTTTTTTTTCATTACTTATTTTGAATATTTAAGACCTGTCCAAATTTTGAAAATATAACGACATCAAAGTACGATTTTTGCACATCTTGAGAAAAATGCCTTTTAGAAATAATTTTGATTTTTTTTCATTGATATTGCCACTCCAGGTAGTTGAAAAAGACTTAAGGTAGGTAATATTAGCCATCAATTGTCGCCCGGGAAATAAATAAAGTAAATAATGAAAATGAGTCTCGATCATCAAACCGCTTCGATATGTATGCAAAAGACATGCGTATAAATTATATGACTGCCGTCATGAGAAAAGGGCCCTTATCTTTTGACGTCACAATGCTCAGAAAACGACGTCAAAGTCGCGGTATTGTAAACACGGAAGGAAATTTTGTTGACTGCATTTTGTAAACAAGAAATAAAATTGAATTTCAAAGCGTAACAAAAATTTGAAAGTTGATCCGGACATTTTTTTAATAGGTATATGATATTATTACAGTTTAGTAAATAAATTTATTCATAATTTTGTTCAATTGCAAGTTTTTAACTTAATGTTGATATACGGGGTATTGGACATGCACATTGCTAGCACTGGAACAGCGATTAAAACGATGTATATACATGACTAAATTAAAGATGCTGCATATTTGTTTTCTTAGCAATTTACAAATGCTTAAATTTGAATTCATGTTAAGAAGTCTTAATATTAAAAGGAATATTCGATATACATGGATATTTTTTTTTCAGAGAGAGAGAGAGAGAGAGAGAGAAGAGCGAGCGAGAGATCTATGCACATATAGTAATTACCGCTCTTAATTATAGGCGCTACTTTTTTTTCGAAAAGTATATACTATAATTTAAAACGTATTTAGCCTTTTTAATTTTCACCCATAGTTAATCATACAGATGTACCCCGATAGCCAGCCTTCGGTGAACTGTCGAATTTAAAATGTGTGTAAAAAGGAGGGAGGGTTAAGAAGACCCGCCAAAAAGAATCTCCGAATAAAAAGACCGGATTATACGGAAGCCCCTTGGTGCCACGTTCGAATATATCTGGCGGCCGCCACATAAATTATTTTGCAAAAGGTGAGTGTTATTGGGTTAAGAAGATGGATGTTGACACAACCGCTGCTTATTGATAAAAAAAGTGAAAGATAAAAAACGAATTCTGAAATATTGGAACACCGTTCTTAGAAATCCAAAATACAAAACTTTATTTAATTCTCAACCAATAATAGCTTACAGCAAACACAAGAATATAGGTGACGAGATAACCCGGTCTCACCTAAAAATAACACCATGATTTATGTCCGTGACCCCTGATGAGGCTTCTTAATAACCGAAACACTCTTCAAAAACTTGCATAACTCAAATAAATATTAATCTGCTCTATGCAAAAACATATCTTCTAGAAATGTGGATTGGAGCGTTGGTTCATAATAAATCTCTTACAAGTTTGGTTGATTGATGCCCCCCCCCCCCCCCCCCCGAACCTCCACACACACATACACTCTTTTTGTTGCAGCATAGTCAAATTCTAGCTGCAAATTTGTAGCTCTCCTAAATAATATATTGATAGTCCGGAGAGCTACAATGCCACCCATTCAAAAAACTGTGCATTGTGCACAAAAAAGTGCGCTCATTTCTTGATTAATTCTTCCAAATTTTTACCTCAATTGCAAAAAAGGAAGATTTCAAATAATCTCTTTTTCCTCTGTCAAGTATTCTTGTAGTTGACATCTGAACGAAGCATATTGGACTGAATTATCTTTGAAACCAAAATGGCTGTTTAAATAGGCGAAATGTTCGATGATAACAATATCAGAACCAGGAGGACTATTAACAACAATTATGGGGAATGTTTGGTTGTGAAAAAAAGTGAAAGAATATATTCGGAACATACGGTTAGTAATTTTTTGAGATAACAATTTAAAAACATGGAGAAATAAATCAAGAACCGAGCGCACTTTTTTTGTGCGCAAGAAATATACAGTTTTTTTGAATGGGTGGCACTTCCCCGGTCTATCAATATATTATGTCGGAGAGCTACAGATCTGCAGCTAAGTCAAATTCGTACACTATATGGCAAAAGAATAAGGCAGTGTATTATGTTTGATTAAGAAAATTTGATACTGACAGAAGACTGAACCTATCCCCACCACCCCCACCCCTCTCCAACTCCCCAACGGCGGAGTTGGATTCGAGTTTCAACATCCCCTTTTTTGGTTGAGTAGTTTTTTTTTTTTATTATTTTTTTTTCTGACTGAACCCTCCCCTTCCCCTCTTTTTTAAACCAGTTGTTTGGGGACAGGCGAAGGTACGAGTAAAATGGGTTTTTTATGATTTAAATATGTTTGGTATGTTCTGAGGTAATAACTAAGGAAAGATTGTTTGCCTAAATATTTTCAGTGAAAAAAGAGTCAAACTATAAAGGTACGTTATTACTAAATTAACAGCATCGCCTCACACAAAAAGCATTAACGTATGTTGGATGTATTAGTTCATTATTGGATAAGACAATCGCATCGAAATGTGAAAAGCTTATAAGGTATCAAGTTAATTAGCTATTGTCATCAAGGAAAATGAATAGATGACCGTTCGTGGCCTTAAAAAATTGCGTTGCTTGTGAAGGAAAATTTGGTGCATGGTTGAAAGTACCCACAACTGAAAAAATTATAGCCCCCCCCCCCCCCCCAAATTGAAATGGCTCCCTAAGGGCCTGTCGTTATTGTGTAAAAATATACAGTCTAGTATTCAATCAGTTTCAAATAGATTTCGTCAAAATTTAAATGGAACTGTTATTTCGCACAGAAAAGTAAAACACCGTTTAGTGTACATATAATAAAAAGAGAAAAGAACAAAAAAAGGAGACCATCTCTTTGATTAAATTATACAACGGTACATAAACCACTTTTTTAGATCATAGTAGCGGTCCTTGTAAGAAAAATACAAATGCTGTGTTCAAGTGAAACAGTTTTTATATCGTAACAGTTATAGGGAATAAAGAGACGTGCGCGTGTGTTTGTGAGTGATTGCTGTCTCATAAGATTTTTTTTTATATAAATATCGGGATCGATGTGATTTTTGCATTGCGAGGGGTGTCCCGTTTAGCACGCGGTGTCCTCCTGCATGGGATTCTCTCTCTCTATATATATATATTTCTTTTCACCTTTAAGTGTTACAAGTGCTTAATATATTTCATAAATTGAATAAGATTACTTATATAAAAAATCGTATGGATTTCAAAAAATTTTATTTCCCTATTGATTTTGTTATAAACCGTTCCTAGATCCTGTCTAGACCCCCCTCCTTTACGAAATTACTAGATTTGCTCTTAATTTAGCATGAAAATAGTAATAACATACGAAATCCCTTAGAAATAGTTACACAATAGTCGCACGGAAGAAAAAAAAATAGAATACTTTCACAAGTTTTTTTATTCTCAAAACGATTAAGTTTATTCAAATAACGTAATTTTAAGATTTTTTTGAAAATTGATTAAGACGCAGGCGACGTCATTACGTTTTCAGTGAGCAACGTCAAAGTTATCTTTAGAGTGCCTCACTAAAATGCTCATAAAATACCGAAAAAGTGAGATATTTTCAAAATTTATGTATATTTACATCCAGAAAGAGTGCGGCTATCAAAATTTACCAAAAAGTCAATTTGTGAAAATTTGACCTTAAGGGCCCTTTTCTCGTGACGGCAGTCATATAGATGATAGTCAAGAATATTTAAAAACTTGTAGTCGGGTGAAAATTGAAAATCAAAAACTGTTACAATACCCTTGAACATTTTATCAATTCCTTAGGTAAATGAAAACTGCATGAAATATAAATGACACCAGACACATGCATCACCTTTATACGAAAATGTGTTTCACTTTAAGAATATAAAACACGAACTGTGTAGAGTACGTGTTTTATGCGGTAAGTAAAATTCGTTTTTCAAAAATGTACCTGTCGTTTTTCTTTTTCGATAGTAAATGATAAGCAAAATATGTATTAGTTATGAAAAGCATATATGCTTTAAACATTTACTTTATGGAAGTAAATATTTCAAGTATCTCGTATTTTATAAAGGGAAAGAACATTCTGATTAACAATCCTTTTAATGTTTAGAAAACTTTTCATTATGAATAGCTTCTCCCACCTCAATCCTCATACACGGACATTTAAACTTATATGTAAAGAGCAGTCCAGAGGACCGGAATGCAATGAAATGCATATTTGCTAACTTTACTTGAAGTGTCTAGATTTACAATCTACCTAATATCAAGTATTATTTATAATCTTGTTTTCCGACATCACCATGTGAAAATGCATCAGACAATATAACTTGGTACATAAAATACAGAATCTAAGTTAAAACAATAGTGTGGATGAAAAAGCAGTTTCCGGAAAACTCTAAACTTTAAACTCTGCATGAAAACAAATTCATTCTTGTTCCAAATTAACATTTTATTGATAATTGATTTACGAAAAAGCCATTAAAATACTAATAATGAGGCAGAAGATAAAATCAAATGGCTGACATACATGTAACATGCTGTGGATTAAGCAACTTAGTTTTTTTGTCTTTAAGTATCTTAAATACGAAGTACAAATAGGGATATACAATTATGCACTCGGCGACGTATATATCTGTAACATTAGGGCCTTTAAAATGTTTTAATATTCACAGACATCAATTCCGACTATATAACA
Organism: Saccostrea cuccullata; assembly: GCF_032062105.1. Lineage (NCBI taxonomy): Eukaryota > Metazoa > Mollusca > Bivalvia > Ostreida > Ostreidae > Saccostrea > Saccostrea cuccullata. The sequence continues at coordinate 61,343 of NW_026939301.1, read as the reverse complement.
ACTGAGCTAAACCATACATAATCAAAGCAACAATCGGAAAACCAGGTCTTCATGGAATAAACTATGAATGCTGACAATAGAAACAAAGCATCCGAGAGGTTGAAAAACATCTGGGAGATGAAACCCTTGAAATGGCAAAGAAAAAAAGGAATGCAAAGGATGCTTTTTTTGTCTGTGATTGTTTTTTATGACAAAATCTTTTGATATTTTTCCTTCAATCAATATAATTATATTTAAAAAATACACAAAAGGTTAAAATTTCAATACAACTCCCTGTTATCAAGAAAGGACCCAAGTAACAAACTGGATACTTGATAGACACACAGTGTATAAATATAAAGGACTGGATACATACATCACAAATTTGATAAAGTACAAAATTATTCTGTACGTAGAAAAAAATAAACAAGCAACTGCATATTAAAAGAAATGACGGATCTATCTAAACTAATATTATTTTGGTTGTAAAATTGTTAGCTTCCCCCCGTAATCGTTTTTCTGCTTTATGAAGGTGTATATATCGGAAATCTCAGAAGACAGCAAACTGAATAAATTTCTAATAATTTTTGTGCATTCTTCTACGATAAAACTCCAAAAATGATTTTTAAACAGAGATGAAAACAGGATTTTGATGATGAATTTACAATTTAGAAATGTAGCACCATTCAATAAGACACTTAAAAGTGTGGGTCAATAAAACCCTAATCGGATCATTTTCTATGTTATTCTCAAGAGTTTAGTATCATTTAAACACTGAGGTTAATTTATATACATACAAAATTGATAATACTTTTTTTTGACATTTAAAAAAATGACCTGGTGAGGGTATGGCATTTAAAAAAAAAAGATTAAAAATAGTAATTAATGTTTTTAGATTTTTTCAGTGTTCACATCTGGATTGCTATATGGACAATTTCTGCAAAGTATGTTATATTTTCAAATAGATTCTCCTTGAATTGAATTTATAGGGAATAGTCTGCTACCCCAGTTCCTGCAATCAAAAGAAATGTATGAATCAATATAAATGCACATGCATATATGTATATATGAAAAATGAACTCAGGTACATTTTTTTCATCTTTTAACCTTTGTTCAGTCACTTTTACCCTTTTCCAATGAATAAGCTCAAAATGTACAATTGTTTAATACATTAAAACTATATATAAAACAGCAATAAATCTGGTTAAACAGTCTCTGAAAAATAATGTTTTTCTTTGAGAAAGATTACATGAGGTAATTAAGGATAGGTACTTTTATGTAAACAATGAACAATAATTACTTGTCTAACAGCCCTGTTCATTTTAAATATCTATATGCACACAATGCGTTGTCTTCCCATGATCCAACCCAGAGGGTTTGCGTTTCGTTATCATAACATAAGCTGTATGGTCTAATGATGCCTTGTTCTAGTGTCTGTATCCGTAACAGAAAGCGGCCGTCTTTATTAATGATATGTACTGTGTGGGTGGATCCATCACACACTGTGTAGAATATGTAACAGAGCGTCTGTGCAGATTCCATTAGGTTGTAGCCGTGATTCTGATGGAGATCCTGTGTACGAGAAGCGATGTTTTCCTCCATCATCTGTTACAACTACCTGGTTATAGTCAGACGCAATGATGTCTCTATTAGGATTTTCTAGGATATATCTAGGTACCCTGTACAGTTGTTGACCCTTGCCGTCATGTTGTATTGTCTGTATGTGTTGTCCTGTACTATTGTAACGGTTTACTTTGCATGTCTTGTCAACATAACTAAGCATCCCGACCAGTAGATCGCCGTTGGCGGGAGAGGAATACACACACACTGGCTCCCATGGGTCAGTTCCTTTTATCAATGTTGACTGGGTTCTGTTATCTGTAGAAAGTTTGATAATACTGTTACTAGTGCCTTTATAAATCAATTCACCTTTATTGTTCACTGTGTGTGCTCCACATATATTATACCAGTTATAATTAGCTTCACTTGTAAGCTGTTGCAGAGTGTTCCCTCCTATATTCACCAAAATTAACACAGTAAATATTTTTGCCTAAGTCTGATCCAGAACAGTTCTGAAGTAAGCAGTGAAATGTGTATTACATCACCAGACATTTTCAGTTTAACCATTTTCCGTAACACAGGTGTAGACATCAGTACCAGCAGATCTTCATCTCTTACTTGTCTTTTCCTTCTCTCTGTGATTTGGATTTTACTCAGTAACTTTATCACATCCTCTTTGTTTATATTTTTGATTATGTTGATATTCATAGTCAGGGAGAGCAAGGCGGTTTTTGTGATAAATAGATCTTCTTTAATCTTAGGAACAAATGTGGTTTTAAGAAAAAAGAGGAATTTTACCATTCTATTAGCTGATTGTTCATATCTGTGTTCATAAATTTGTATGCTGGCAAGGGTTCGCTTCCGTTTTTGTAATTCACGATTAACTTTTACAATTTTGACTTTGACATCAAACATTACTATGTCAATGAGGTCCTTTAATCCCTTGGCTTTTGTTGACATCTTTAGTTTAATATTTTTAAGGTTGAAAATATTGGTTTGTTCATTTTCTAAATTTGTTTTGATAATTTTCAGGAGAACACGACTATTATAGAGATTTTCACATCTGATCTTTCGAATGATGTCTTTGTGTTGTTCACGGTTTGTTTTATACGCTGTTCTTATGTCGTGTATTTCGTGTTGTTGGTGGTTTTTACACTTAGGACACACAGGAAGTTTACATGAACTACAGTATTTTTTATACACTCTGTCTGGGTGTCTGAAACAGATCTCTTCTTTCAATATATATTGATATTTCTCCTGGTAAATTACATCATGGTGTTTAGTATCTAAAACAATAGCGTGTATCTTTTTACACTGCAGACAAAGATTACATTTACAAGTGTTACAGAAGAATTCTGTACTTCTTTGACATTGAGAACACTGCTGGGTACTTAATCCTGATCCCATAATTTAGAAGATCCCAGTCTCAAAAAACGATCTCCTGAAAGAAATGGAAGAAAATCAAAATAGTAAGATAGTAAGAAACTGCTAAAATGTTTTCTTCCTCTTATCATTTAAACTTTTATCATATGTTAACTAATTACTGGGGTATGGTTTGAGATAAAACAATCCTCGGTCTCTATTTACATCGTAAACGTCTAATTTATGTTTGGTACTGTAAAATTCTTCATCTCAATGACAAAAATACTGTCGCACTTTACAATGGGGGTTTTATTCCCGTGTGTTCATCATTTGAAGGGTACAATAAATAAACATAGATTTATCTCATAGATCTCTTAATGATATACATTAAGACAGAGCAACTGTTATGACGCCTAAAAAAATCATTTTCCCCTAGAGAGCAGTCATCTATCTGACTGAAGAGCCATCTGTATAGAACAATCTGTGTGCAAAACTAATAAAAAACAAGGCCTTAACAATTGGTACGAAGCATATCAGATAAAGAACAATTTTATTTAAATGTTGCCATAGAATACTATACAGGTAGCAATTAAGTGAAATTTCTTTTATAAAAATGCATTTTAATTTTAAAGAAAGTAATTTAAACAAAAGGTTTCCAATGTTTTCTTCCTGATTTGTTTTACAAGTCAAGGAAATTAAAAACATATAGTGCTACTAATTATTAATTTTTTAGCTGACAAAGTTTGGACGTTTTTTCTACAATGATTCCTAAGTGATGTAAATCAATAGTGATTTAAAAAAAAACTTTCAAGAAATTATAGGGAATTTGAAATAAACATCGAACTACGAACCTCAAGATATATTAGGCACAGTATAATATACAGACCCTGAGACGTGCTTCTACCCCACACGCTCGCTGCACGAACGTTACACGAACGCTACACGGTTTGCACGAAACGCTGCACGGTTTACACGAAACGCTACACGGTTTGCACGAAACGCTACACGGTTTACACGAAACGCTTTACACGAAAGACTGCACGGTTTACACGAAAGGCTGCACGAAACGCTTTGTACACCTTTCTCGCACGCTTTGTACACGATTCTCGCACGTTTTGGCCTCGGTTGGATTTTCTACTCGGAATATCTCGGGCATTATTACGGTTTTATCATTAATTAAATGGAAACCTTTACAAAGCCACATTTAGCAGCTATTAAATTAAATATCAGTACACTAGTATTATATAAACTGATAGGTATATTTAATACTCTGACAGTTGTAATTAATTAATAAATAATTGTCATTTCGTATTTATTTATCCAACTGTTTAAAAACTAAAATGCCGATATCATGAATGACTGTTTAATAAAATACATTTTTTATATTTAAGTCATTCATTTCATTGAAATATTTTTACGAGTATAATTTAATAAATTAAACACAAATTCGATTTCTTACTGCAGGAATATGAACTCATTGATTTTAAATAATATTGATTATATTGTGTTTGATTTCCGTAGGCAGATTATTTTTCTTGATTTTGATTTAGTATTAAATTTGCCTATATACTCTACTAACGATTATTTTTACATTTTTAAAGAACTTTTTTTATCTTACGTAAGCATTATCTATAGGAGGGAAACTGGTAAATGGGGGAGGGGGATAAATGTGATGTCTTAATCTATTTTTATTCTCTTTCTCTTTTTACATGAAGCTTATCAAATAACATCAGTATACCCATCATACTGTAAAATCCTTCATTTCAAAACCCGACTAAATGTATGTATAAATGTGTACATTATAATTGATAGTCGCGACATTTGACTGTACATTGTGCATACAATGTAGATCGATTTTTACACCAGCATTCATGTATATTAAAAAGGAAAACTGAAATATCTTAGATGAAACAAAAAGTACGTGATTTATAAAAACAAATAATATACAATTATTCATGATTTACTCCTAAGCTTTTCTTACATGATATTCATGAAAAGACAACTAAATCAGTTCTGTTTATTTTACTGTTTACGGCTAGAAATTCGGATTTACAAATAAAAGATGAAATACGCTGATTTATAAATTGTACTCATTAAATATTTATAGAACCATTTTATTTTAAAAAAAATAAAATCCAGTCGTAATTTTCAGGTGTCATTAAGCCGTGAACTCAATCTGTACATACATGTATATAGCAAAACAGGTTTTCAGTTGCCATGCACTCGGAGCCCGTGATCGCTGTTGTAAATGACCTTGATCACGGTTGAAAGACGGAAGGAAGTTAAGGGGTGTTTCTGCGCACATATTTAACAAAGGGTTAAAAAAGAAATAAAAAATTAAGCATTTATTTTAACAAACATTAGATTGAAAGTTCCAACGAAAATGAAAGACTGTACAACTAATTTAATTTAACCCCCCCCCCCCCCGCGTTTCAAAACACGCGGTCGTCAGTGCATGTGAATTAAAATTATAAAATCCATTTATTTGACAATAAAGCAAAAAGTTTTATGTATTAAAAAGTATTAAATGACACATCGTTTCAAACCTTTCTTTTACGTACTTAAAATGTAAAGACAAGAGCAGAGTCCTGATATATTTTTGCTTTAAATTAAAGAAAAATAATACCGGTATTTCTTTCTTTATTTGAGAAAAAATATTTAAGAAACCATGATCGCGTTGATAGTATATTGAATTCAATGCCCTTAAAATCGTTGTACATAAATGATTCATTTGAACACATTTTCTTTAGAAGGAAAAGAAAACAAACAAATATATATTATACATCACCGTGTAATTTCTTTTCCTGTTCCTTTTTTTGTTTATTTTTACTCCTAAAATATCACAAGCATAACTAATTCAATAATAAAATACTAATACAATTTGACATCCTTACCCATCGATAGCCATATTTAAAATGAAATGACTTCCGAATAAATCTTACACAAATCTTGCACGAAAGTCACACGTTTCTCACACGGTTCTTACACGAAAGTCGCACGTTTCTCACACGCTTTTCGCACGCTCGCTACACGGTTTGCACGAAACGCTTTGGAGCTTACACGAAACGCTGCACGGTTTACACGAAACGCTACACGGTTTGCACGAAACGCTGCACGGTTTACACGAAACGCTACACGGTTTGCACGAAACGGAAAGCGCACGAAAGTCAAACGCTTTTTTGGGGTAGTAGCACGTCTCAGGGTCTGTACAATGTAATATAATGACCCAGGGATGAAAAAACATCAGAAAATTTTTGAAAATCTTATGTTAAAAAGGTGGGTACTATTCTTACAGAACATTTTAATATAAAAAAAAAATCTTACATATATTTTTTTAATATCTGACTTAAGGGGGGGGGGGGAACTATGTCTTTCTACGTCAAAGCAGCGTTATGTGACGTCACAATAGCGACGTTAGTTTTTACCCGTTGACTTTTGCAACTATGATATAGGCATAACATTTTTATTAAACAATAACGTATACAATTTACAAAAAGAAAATTTATTCATCATTAATAACAGCTTTATTTGATTTGCTAATGATAGAATTCTCTTCCTTTGGTTGATAATTCATAGCAATCCCATTTGTGAAGAAATACCTCGATGATATGCTGATATATATAAGTGCAAAAAGATACGATAAAATTCAGCAAAGAAAGCGGCTTCAATCAGAGAAATATGTATAATTTTATGTCTGAAAATAATAAAGAAAAGTACTTGTACCTATATTTGCATATTGATTAATAGTACATGTAGATTTAATGAAGTCATTCCTAGGTTCTAAAAGGTGTTGGTTATGACGGAGAAATGGGGGGGGGGAGAGAGAGAATGTTTGTAATGAAGAAGAAAAGAATTAATGTGTTTAAATTGTTTCTAATCAAAACAAAATACCCGTTTTTCGCAAAATAGTTTTATATTCAGATGTTTGTCAATGCTTACTTACCTTTTTTAGTGCAGAAAAGTCAATATTTATGACACAAGAGCACGAAAATAAAAGAAAACGTCATATCTCTCTTTAATTTCATCATAAAGGAATACTTTTTTCTTTGTTAAAATAAAAAAAATGGATCCTTTCTTTCCAAAAATATGAAGTTCAACATTTTCACACAAAGATCAATATTTATTACAGAAGAGAACGAAAATAAAAGGAAACGTCATATTTCTCGTTTATTTTATCATAAAGGTATACTTCTTTGTTAAAATTCAGGGGTCATTCCTTAAAAAAAATATGAATTACAACATTTTCACACAAAGACTTTATAAGATATTACCTGTTATGCATGTCGGAAATGTAAAATATACGACAAGAAAAACGGGATGATATTTACATAGTGCCCCATTATCATTTTTCATGAATGACAATGAATTTGCCTTCAGTTTAAAGATACAAGTCATATAAATTAAATACCTGTTGATTTTTAATTTGTTTTGACATTTTTGTTTCTTTTCAGCGCATATTTTGGGAAGAACAATAATGTCTGAAAATTATCTATTTTTAAGTATTTAACACTCTTTTTGCACGTGCTTTTGTGTAAAAATAAACATATAAAAATACTATTTTGAATACCTAAAAATTTAGAGCATGCAGTCAGGAAAAAATGTCAAAGTTTTGAAAATTTCACACAAAAACTTTTCAGACATAGGTCCCCCCTTAAATAATCATGATTTCTTTGCTATATCTTCACACACAAATGTACTTTCACCTAAAATTATTGACAGCATGAATGGAAATTTTAGCGAGACGTAAATTTAGATATATCTCCTTAAAGATTGGCAGTTTTTTCTAGCAAAAACAGTTTTTTGCAATTTCAAAATGCTCACCAAAGAATCTATAACAAATAAAACTTAATTAATTTTTAGCGATATTTAATTATGCAATCCAATCATTTTTGCTTATAATGCCAAAATTAAATCACCGCGAAAATTTCTACTTATACGGTTTATATATATTACTGAATCATATATTCATTAACTTTTACTTGATTAGCTCATGAAGTAATTTAATTATGTTATCGACCTGTCAGATATTAAACAAATGATTGTAAAACATGGATTTTTGTTTCTCATTTACACATGTATGTACACAAACGACAATCGGACAAACCTCATGTTCCAGCATACCCCCAATCAGTACTTTTCAAATGCTTTTGTGAACTCAATATTTCTGCGTTCGTAAGGCATACGAGGATTTTCGATTAATCTTACCCCGAAACCTCATGAGAAAACCTAAAATGAAATGTATATCAATCCCGACCACCGTTCACGGTAGCTCAGTCGGAAGAGCGCTCGCTTTGTGATCGGGAGGTTGTGAGTTCGAATCTTGGCCACAACTGACCTAAGTCGATAAAAAAAGGGCAGCAACTGTTCCTTCACCATGCGCTCGGCACCTTGAAGTGAAAGTTGCGGGCCCTTCGGATGAGACCTTAAAAACCGAGGCCCCGTGTCAGCGGCAGACGTTGGCACGATAAAGATCCTTCACTGCTCAATGGCCCTAAGTGCCGAGTAAAGGTCAAAATTTGAAGCCCTTCACCGGTGTAACGTTGAATTTTGACCCGGGTTGAAAATTGACCCGGGGGTCATTTTTCAACGTTGAATACTGAGACCGAAGGTGTTGAATTTAGACCCTAATCCGTTGAAAACTGAGCCGGATCGTGGAATTTTGATCATGGAACCGGTTCAAAATTCAACAGCATAAAAACACATATTTATGATTGGGTGTTCACTACTGTGATTTAATTCATAGGTATGAGGCCCCGTTTTGATATTTACTGCAAAAAGTAGTATCCCCTATTTGAATAAGTGGTATCACTTGTTCCAATAGATGATATCACTTATTTGATTTGAATTTGTGATAACACCAATTCGAAAAGGTGATATCACTTATTCGAATTGGTGATATCACTTATTCGATTGGGTGATATCACCTTTTCCCGTCGAACAGCTGTAAATTTTTTTTTTTGCGTACAAATTAATTTATTTCACTTATATATCATGTATACAACAAGAAAATCGTAGAAGATGCATAAAAACTGGGTAGTCCGAATTTTCTTGGTTCCAGTGTAGTATAATATATATTATAGGGAGCATTCATTAATGACTGTTGTAAGAAACTCAAATAGGTAATATCACCTTTTCGAATAGGTGATACCACTTATTCAAATAGGTGATAGCATCTATTTAGCACGAGGAGGTGATATCACCTTTAATTCTAAGCTCTCTGATTGGCTCAAACTTGATCACATGATTAAGTATATAACAGCATAAAGACTTGAGTTACTATTTATAGAATCTGAAATGCATATTGACTTCATGTTTTTTTTTTTCTTGTGATCATATAGTTTACTATATCGCAGGAGTCCTTTTAGAAAATTTCATTAAAGTGAGTGACATCCCCCCTCCCTGCCTGGAGATGATTTTTTGTAAAACAGAAATAGTATTGATTTCTCAATTAAAGATAATACAGAGTATGACTTGATGTTTCTGAAAAAAAAATACTACAACTTGGATAAATATTTTTTAATGTTCCGTAATTGGTGAGACGTATCAATGCCTTTAAGTCTTGAATTAGGATCAAAATATACTTTATATTAAAACATATTGGATATCTTTGAAGAAAATTATACAAGACATAATCGATTAAATAAATTAGTATTCTGAATAACTAAATCCTCTATAATAACTCCATCAATGTATAAAAAGAAACACATTTATTTAATATTAAATAGCAACAGCTTAATTTATGCTGATCTCTAGTCTCTAAGTCTTGAAGAGAGAAAACTTCTGCCTTATTCCAAATATTTTCAAATTTTGTTTTGTCAATCTATATGATAAATTGATTTATATTCGATAATAATGTTAAACTTTACATTCCTATTTAATTGAGTTTACAACCAATTCTAGTTTAATTTGTCATATTTCCCAGAATGCAATCATGGCAATCATTGAAAAAGAATTTAAAAAAAACATCGCATAGGAGATCATAGAGATAAAATTATGTAATAAGATGAGAAGTTTAAAGAATAGGAATTGAATTTTTTTCGAATAGAAATGATGGTAGTATGTTTTCGAACAACAACTTTATTGCATATAAACCAAAAAATCATCGATTAAAAAAGATAAAATTATCGAATAGGAATGACAAAATTAGCGACTAGCAACCGATTGTTTTAAATATTAATGACGTCGTATAGGCACATACGACGGCGTATTCGTGCCATTTTAACAATGTAGAATTTTAAAAAAAAATCGTTTGAACGCTTTTAAAACACATTGTACGATTTAACAAATTGTTTGTAAAATTTAATAACTCGTTTCTACAATTTAATAAATAGATTGTACAATTTAATAAGTCATTTGTACGATTTAATAAGTCGTTTGTACGATGAAATAAGTCGTTTGTACGATTTAAAGATTGTTTGTACAATTTAGTAACTTGTTTGTACAATTAAATTCGTTTGTACAATTTGTTTGTTAAATCGTTTGTACAATTTATTAAATCGTTTGTACAATTTATTAAATCGTTTGTACAATTTATTAAATCGTACAAACTATTTTTTAAAATCGTACAAACGTTTTCTTAGATCGTAGAAACGGTTTCCTAAATTGTTCAAACGATTTAAAAAAAAAAAACGTACAAACTATTTCGATAAATCGTATGAACGATTTTATAAATAGTACAAACGATTTAACAAACAAATTGTACAAACGATTTATTAAACTGTACAAACGTTTTCTTACATCGTTCAAAACTGTTAAAATGGCACGCATACGCCATCGTACCTATTCGTTGTTTTGTAGTTATTTATGGATGCCATGGATTTTGGAAAGTATTTCCAAAAATAAAGTTGTCATGCTTGGGGGGTAGAGGCTAACTTTTTTCAGTGTCAACTACTTTCAGTACCAATTCTAATACTTCATTTTCGACACATCACTAAAACTGGGGGGCCAACCAGGTTTTCAGTTAACATTTGATATAGTATAGGTAAGGTTGAGAAAAAAAGTGGGGGGGAGGCAGGGGTTGCTACGCCCCTGCAAAGATAACTTAAAACCGTGCACTGATCATAATGTACGTATATACACGGGGTGATACTGTATGTTTATTTCTATTATTCTTGAAAAGGGAAAAAATTGAAACGAAAATATAAATAAAGTGATACTGATAAATCCCATTAAACAACTTCCCAGCAAAAAAAATGTTCAAACTTTGAGGTGGGGTCAATATTCAACAGGGTCAATTTTCAACTTGTTGACGTCATCAGGTGTAAGAAAAAAATTATCAAGCTGTTGAAAAATGACCCCGGGTATAAATGCAACGACTTTTAGTCTCAATATTCAACGTTAAAAAATGACCCCTGTTCAATATTCAACGTTGAAAAATAACCCCCGGGTCAATTTTCAACTCGAGTCAATATTCAACTTTACACCGGCATACGGTGACGTCTCCATATGAGTGAAAAATTCTCGAGAGGGACGTTAAAATAATATACAATCAATCAATCAAGCACGATCATTAAAAATGTTGTATTTAATGACAAAACAAAATCTAGGAAAATGTGAAGCCCTGTCTAACAATATCTATTTATTTTATTGAAAATTTAAGACACATGGTTGACTCAGCTTTGGTCGCCCACTGTTTATTCGACTATGATTTATCTAACAAAATATCGACATTTGGTCGAGTGATTGATTGATTGATTGTATATTGTTTAACGTCCCTCTTGAGAATTTTTCACTCATATGGAGACGTCACCGATGCCGGTGAAGGGCTTCAAATTTAGACCTATACTCGGCACTCAGGGCCATTGAGCAGTGAGGGTTCTTTGTCGTGCCAACGCCTACCGTGACACGGGACCTACGTTTTTAAGGTCATATCCGAAAGACCCGTGACTTTCACTTCTAGTGCCGAGCGCTTGGCGAAGGAACGGTCACTACCTATGTTTACGTCTTAGGTATGACGCGGTGCCGCGATCTGGTCGAGTGAAGAAAAAAAAGAGATTTGTTACTCGGTGATCATATTTGCGATTGATTTCCTTATGATTACATACGAGGGTCGTCCGTAAAGTTCGTCGACAAGCTATAATTTAAACAAAAATAGTGTCATTGATATTTATTAACATATTTATAATCCTTCACTATATTTGCATAACAAAATGTAAAATATTCAATCTTAAATATAAAATTACAATTTTTGCTTCATTATTAGACTTGATATGGTGATCCGGAGCATCGCAATATTTTGACAAAAAAATTATTTATTACTTTATGAATATCATTTGTATTTTGTAACATTAATCGGAAATTCGGATTGGTTTAACATTATGAGGTTGACAAAAGTAAAATCTGCAAACCTGCAAAATTTGAAGCTTTAGAGTTTTGAAATGGCTGAGAAATCGAGGTTAGAATCTATTTAGAAAGGATCGGGATAGTTCGAAGAAGGGACGTTTTCGGAAAAGGTGGAGCAGAGAGCAGCGATACAATTCTGTGTAGAATAAGAAAAACGCCAACAGAGACGATTAAATGCTGTAAACAGTCGGGAAAGTCAAAAAACCGTCCTTAATTATCTCAGTGGAATACATAATTTTCGGACGGAAGGAACAGTTTACAGGATGACATGCGTGAAAGAAGACTTTCATTCCGAGATTGCAGTGCTACAAGTATTTCAACATTTAAAGACAAAACATGAATTATATCTGTATGTTCAATTTCATAACAGAAAATAATTAAAGTAAACATTAAAATATAGCAAAGAAAGAAATACCTCATAAATGTGACTTGGTAAATATCAAACTACCCGATGTAATCCTTGTTCGAGAACCTAATATGAATATTATATCCAATCACAGATAATAGGATATATTTCCTGTCCCATGTTTTACATAGCAAAACCTGGCACAATAGTACTGCTGTTTATCAAACTTTATCATGTTCATAGTGTCATATGACCGAAATCAAATGTATAACAGAGTTAACTTGTGATAATGCCTGTCATCAGTCACTTTATAATCTTAATATGTAACTTGTGATGAGAAACATACTATATTATCATTATTATATTAAAGACATATGATACTATTAGAAAAGGCATATCGCACTTGAAACGACTAATACTAGATGGAAAAAGCCATGGAAAAATAATAGCTACTGTACATGTCGTATAGTTAAATTAAAGAAAGCTATATACTCGTATGTAACTGCATTAATATCAATCGCACGCAGTTTCGTTATGATGTTTAAAGAAAGACATGAATTCCAAATAAATTTAAATCTCAAAGATATGCAACAATATCGTCCAAAATATTTCAAGCTTGGTGATAAAAAAGCAAACGTTTTGTACATTCTTAAATAGTTTTGTATGTTTGCATTTTTATTTTATAAAATTCAATTTTAATACATCTTCAAATGATTACCTTTCACTGTAGTTCAGTCAGTAGAGTAGATGCTCCGTGATTGGAACGTCTTGGGTTCGAATCTCGAATCTTGGCCGCGTCTTACCTAAGTCCAAAAAGGGGTAGCAACTGTTCTTTCGCCATGCACAGGCAGTTGCACTGACAGTTGCAGATTCTTTTTTCGAAAACTTCCAAACCGATGTCCTTCATCACTATTAAGATCACTCACTGCTCAATTCCCCTAAGTTCCTAGTAAGGGTCAAAATTTGAAGCCGTTCACTGGTAAATGTTGACGTCTCCACATTCGTGAAATTTTCAATTGCACAATCAATTAATCAACTTTCACAGGCTAAACCTCTTTCATTACTTGAATGGCAGATTCCTCCTGTACATTTATATGTGTTACTTGATCAATAAAAAGGGGTGAGTGTGACGTGACTCGTCAACAGGGGATTCTAACTCTTCTCAGGCACCTGATTCCACATTTGAATTTTTCCGGAGGTCTTGTTTATGTTCTTTTCTGAAATTCTTATTTCGTATTTAATTTGATTTGCATGTTTTCCTTTTTGATGATAGAATGGATAACTAATAACAATTCTTTTGAGATAATGAATGTTTTTTTTTTTTAAATTGTAATATATATTTATATACTCATATTTATTTGATAAGCATTAACTGAAATCAGCTTTCATTGGCTTTGTATTTGATTAGACTTACTCTTGATTAAAAGATATTACAATCCATTTCCACTTTCTTTATTTTAAGACCTTAAAATATATATAAAATCAATTAATTATTTTCTTGTTAAAATTAAATGAGGTTAAAGAATAATATTTGAAAATTAACAAGATTACAATAAACTAAATGAAGAATCAAAGTACTGAGAGTACTGATAGGCGGAATCATGATTGCAAGTTCTCAGGTGCAAAACTTTAATGACACATATTTGAAGCATAATTTGTTTTAAAGGGGGGAGGGTAATAAATATTTTGATGGATTGTAGTATTGAAACCAAAGAACAAGAATAAACAATATGTCTCCCTTTTGCAGCGGAGACATGAGAATAAGTGACGTCAAAAGCAATATAAACTTTTTAACATTTATTATACCCCCGCTTGAACATCGGGAGGGTATACAGTAATCGGTATGTCCATCCGTCTGTACATCTAGCTGTCCGTCCATCCGTCTGTTACGCTTTTGGGAACTCATCTCTTATCCGCACTCCTCTTATACCTCTGAGTGAAGTTTAATGAAACCTTCACAGAATCTTTATTACATATTGCCATTGTGCAACTTCTACGTGCATTTTACTTTTTGATCCGACAGATATTTGGGGTTTCCCGGCCACAGCAAAACATGGACTTTTCCATTATAATCATATGGGAGGTGGGGGTATCATTTAGTGAGCTTATTGCTCACAGTACCTCTAGTTTTTGTCAAGTATAACAAGTTAAAATCAAAATGCAAGTTGCAATACATAAAATTTGTTAGATATGGTTATGGGGAACAAGAAATGGATAATTATAAAATTTCACACAAAAATGAGTACTAATGAGTAATAGAAAACAAAAAATATCACAAATGCTTTTTTGTTTTTTATGTGTATTAAGTCTTGTTATAAAACAGCTAATTAAATAAGGTTGCGACATACATAGAAGACCTTACATAGATTTACAATGTGCTTGTAGTTCTATGAATTGTTTTCATTTAATACACGTATGGCCCAGGTAGAACAAATCACAAGTCTCTAATGCTGATGACAGGTGAACCCTGTGTCATGATGTCCACAATAAATGGAATATTTTTTCAGGAGATCTTCTACCATGGCAAGTCCTTGTAAAATATTGGTACATACATGATTACATCCCAATATCAGTGTTGATTTCTTTTCTGGAGATTCTCTACACCATTTCCCTCACAACTGTCTCTTGGCAGAATTTTCTACAACGTGTATAATTGAAAAAATTTAAAGAATATCTCATAATGTCTATTTAACAAAAATTACTTGGTTACTCAGATGTATATTATTTCTTATTTCAAGGTACATATTTTTATAAAAAACTTATCAATTATAACTAAAACATGCAAATGGTAATTCATTCATTCATTCAGTGAAATCTGACATGCATAGAAATCAACGCCACTATACCCACTTCAAGAGTGAAGTGGGTATATAGAAATAACGAAAGATTCAAAACTGCTGAAAGTCAACTTGTGTAATAAGTTTAGTGTATGTATACCAACAAATGATATAAGACTAGCGATCATGACCAATAACATGCGTCCCCTCTCTTTCTCTAGTTATATAACCTACGAGTGTACACAGCAGTTTGTCAAATAGATCCATTTAAATTAATCTTTCGTAATTTTGGATGTAATGTGCATTTGTGTTTTATTTGATAACTAATTTTAGTACCAAAATAATTTCCAATGGAATTGATAATTATTTGTACATGTCTTACATTGATTAACATGATAAAATCAGCTTTGTGGGTTAACAATGCTAATTTAACTAGGCTCAAGATCAAACTTTTATCTACATTTTACCATGTAACTGTGTATTCAATTGGGAAAAAATCAGAGTAAGCGATTATTAAATATTGACCGATTTGACTTCCCTAATATTTTTTGTATTTTTCTCTCTCGCCTACAATTCACCATGTATTTGCATGTATTTAAAAAAATGAAAAGAAAATACCCAAGTCAACAAAAATAAGAAATGTCAAAATATACTTTCAAAAATAGTATTCAGTTTATTTTTGCCATCATGACATAACAAGAACATTACTTTTGTTATGCTATCAAAAATATGTATCATAACTTATAAAGAATTTTTCCACAAGAAATATAATAAATTGATGTACTCACCTTCAGTAAAGTTTTTCCGATTGTGCTGAGTTGAGTTTTTCTTCTGCTATTTAGAGTTGATACAGAGCAAATTCACAATTCAATCTTAATTATATCCCACTTTCTGTTAGCTGCCTCCGTAGGGACACATCTTTTCAGGCTAAAATACAATGTATTTTTTATGCTTGCGTCTTAATTTCTGTCAAAATTTTACAGTTTTGGCCCATCCTTCAATACACATGTATTTACATTCAATGAAATAGGATATATAAATGCATACACAAACTCGGCATGATAATTCCTCAAATAATTTCTTCTTTTTTTATAATTCTTTTTTTTTTGTTTTGTAATACAATAAATGATTAATAACAAATACATAAGGTGTAATATTTTCATTTTGGAAAGAAGAGAAAGAGAGAGAGAGAGAGAGAGAGAGAGAGAGGAGGGTAAAAGAGGGGAGAGAAAGATAGGAAGGGGGAGAAGAGAGAGAGGAGTGCATCCATCCACAATATTTATATTAATCTAAATATTCTGAAATAGGTATGTTCATGAATGCATGCATATACAGAGAAAAAAGGGATAGTTAAGAAGTACAAGATAGTACAGAGAGAAGACTGAAAGAAACAGAGCATAAAAAACAAAATAGTGTAATGACAACGAGTCCCTGCTTTTTCTAACTACAGGCAAGTGTCCAAATGATCTTTAATCTATGTCGAGCATGTCCAAGTGTAAACCGGAAGCTGTATAGTGAGCCATAGATTCCAAAACAAAACAGTATTTAAGATCGGAAATACGATTTCCGGAATGGAAACATTAATTCAGGTTGGCGATTTTCTCCTCAATATCGTCAAAAATATCGAACATGACCCTCTGGTCGCCGATTTGTCCGTACACATGGCCATTAAAATACCAGGCTGCTTTAACATGTTCGTTTTCCAACAGTTCATTAATCAGCTTACCGTTGAGCAATGTCACATCGTCACTAAGCCTGATTTCGTTTTCAGTATTTTTCTTTAGAATTGAACGGTGTCTCATAACTCTTGCTTTAGAGGAATTGTTCCTAAGTTTCATTATTATCGGTCTGTGATACCCTTTTCTGCCAGGAATTCTATGTATTGCCATAATATCGTTATCCGTTATTTATACACCTGTATTTTCACGGATGATATGTTAAACATGCATATTAATGAGACAAACGAAGAACTGAGAGTACTGATAGGCGTGCAAGTTGTGTAACATTTTCCTCAGGCAATTCTTTTACTCCGTGAATTTTCACATTGTTTTTTCTGGAATATTGTTCATTCCAATTTGCCTTACTCATTGCTGCCCTAGCTAAATTTTTCAGTTCATTATTTTCTGTAGACATAACCAGCATTTTATCTTTTAATTCCTCGATTTCCGTCTTTTGTGAGTCAATTATATCAATCAGAACTTTGTTTTTCCCCTCAATGAGTTCTTCCATTTCTCTTTTGTGATCTGAGAGAATTTCTCTGACAATCGGGTCAACAATATCCTTGATATCTTCCGTCTTAACGGTTTTTCCTACGCTTACTTTGAGGGATTTAAGATCCGCCAATATTTCTTAAAGCTTCGTTATGGTTGGACTGTTTCTCATGTTTTTCATGTTCGCTCAAACTCGTATTTACCGATTTTGATCTATTGGTATTTGTTGACTTACCACTGGTTGATCTGGTACTGATGTTTTGTGTTGACATGGCTCAGATATACAATAACCATACAAATGGATAGAATCTTTGGTGTGGATACTGTAGGAGAGTCTTAGATGAAAACTATTTACTCACTGTTCTCACAGTTCACACGACGCTCAACTCTTAAATATCCAACACTGAGTACATTGTTCGTCTAAAAATTGTCATAAAACGGCAACTGCATTATACTTGATGTTTTTTATCATAGCGTTGCTGCCCACATTACACAAGAAGACACACTAAACACTTGCCTTTCTACGGAGCCCACTTAAGTCTAAACGTGCATACCACACACGGCCATTAACGGAAGCCTTCACCTGTGAATTTAATTCGCTATATCCGCAATTCGTTATATCCGTATAACGAATTCATATAAGTTTATATAGCGAACTCGCTAAATCCACAGCATACATATCAATAATTTGAACTTGAATATTTAATATTTATCCCATAAAACACATTAAAAGAATTACAATATTTATTAAATATTAACATTACTATATATTTCGAGAAGAATATTAATTTGATAAATGAAATAATCATGATAATTATTTATATTTTTAACTTCATCAAAATTCATCATCCAGCTAATTTCTTTATCATAATTCATAATTGAAAAACTCAACAAAATCATTTGCAATTTTTTTAATTTTGTCATATACATATTCTTCCTATAAACTTCACAATATAAATGAGCGTGTTGTTGTTTACAAGACAAGTCAGCCAGAGTTATCGTTCTTGCTGTAGGTCGTCTAAGAGAAGAAATAGTTCCCCTTACCGAGCTTAAAAAATACACTTTAAAACTTCTTTTTATAAAACTTTTTTGTGTATTTTATATATTTAGAACATGCTTAATCAGAATATCATATCAGTTTTGCTGTATATATCCCCCATTTTTGTAGGTCTTCCGTAGGTCTTCTCTAGGTCTTCAATTACCTGTAGGTCTTCAATTAGGCATTCCCGTGCTCCACATGGGTTTGTTGACAGTAATTTCACACTGAATCGCCTTGTGCTAGATCATTACGCGAATATGATACTTATTTATAAATTAACAATTGATAAAAGAAGTAACATACCTCTTTTCTTCTATTTTATACAAGATTATTGAAAAGATTAGTTCCTCAGTAGCTATGTACCTGTCATTAATTCTGAAACATAATTACCTACTTGAACTCTTTTGTTCCTCGTAGTATTTCTAAAGATCGCCTCAGGACCCCGTGCTAATCAAATGTTGAACCCGATTTGTTTAACGTTATGTGTTCTCTCAAACGTGAAACATATCAGAAGTACTAAAATAACTATTCGTTCTATTATTAGGCTATTATTTTTATTGGACTTTTTTTTTTACATTATTCAAAATCAATTGTTCAAATAAATTACGCTTATCACACGCTTTTTGATATGATAATAACGATAAAGATTGGGAAAGGGGTCGAATATGATTTAGCGGGTTGTCTGCCCTTAGTTTAAGATACATCCGTTTGGAGTACCATGAAACGGGGCAAACATCTTGAGAGGTCGAAAGGTCAACAAAGCAAAAGTAAAAGGAGGCTTCCGCCTAAAAGTCAATCACAAAGCACAACAGCAAACAGAAATAACAATTTTTTGAAGATTGAGGAAAAAAAGGTCAATAAATTAATATTAATTATCTTGTTGGCCTTCATCACCAATGAAAACTTTATGTACATGAGGCGTATTATTAAAAAACAGATTGTACAAATTCTCTTTAAGTAGGATTTAATCTTTATCAGAAGAATTGGACATCTGCCACAAAAGTTTTCAGATCAAGTTCACAGTCCCACAACCCCCACAAATATTTTGCGTGGATACACATAAACAAATCTTATTTTATGCCAAACTTTATCTCCTCTAATCGAAAACTGTCGTTTAATGCGCAATCTATTATTACTTATACATTATATCCATAGGCTTTACACTTTGTAACTTTCTTTTAGAAATGTGAGTGTAACGAAAATAAATTTATCAAACAATAAAAATCAGGATCAGAACAAAGACTTCTAAAACATCAGAGGTTGGGACAGGTACCATATAAGGTGCCCAGACGACTGGCCACGCCCACTGCTTACTACTTAACTAAAGAAACCCTTAGATATTTCAGCATGTAATGGCTGGAAAATGTCAGTCAGCATTCGACATCCTGAAAAATTGTTTTTGCTTATAAGTTCATAAAATATGGACCATAGAACTTGCGAAATGATGACTGTACACTTTTGTTTGGCTGATTTTTTTGTTAAAAGTTTATGTTGTTTTATAAATTCTGTGTATTTAGCAAGCTCTTGAGCATTGAATTTTCAATGTTTAATTATTTGTTTCCTAATTTATGTTCTTGTATTTAAGAAATGTTTTTCTTTTGGAGGATTGAAAATATAATTTTTCTTTTATATTCATATAGCTGAGCCTCAATAACCCGAAAATTATTTCAAGGATGATCAATCCTGAGCCTTTGAGCAGATTTGGGTTAGGACCTTTATTTCTGAAATTCTGCATAATTTTTAATATAAACATTAAATATGGAAACATATCTAATGAAAACATTGCAGTTAAATTGCATTAAAAAAGACTAAATGAAACAAATGGAGATAACAAACAGTATTCCAGATCAAATGTCCATAAAAAATACAATATAGGAGCAGAACTACACGGGCCTCCAAAACATCAGAGTGGGATTATTCGAATGTATCAAACAAGATTGATAATAATCTTATCTTTTTGACATTGGTCTAAAAGTGTTTAAGTCAGGGTATAAGAAAGGTCAGAACTACTTTTTTTTCTTTTTCTTTTCATAGTTCATTGGTTGAATCGGACATGCACAAACTCTGCAGGACTATTTCATAAATTCACATAATTCTCCAGGGATTAGATTTCTGAGGACTTATCAACAACCTCAGGAACTATAATTACATGAAATAAATAACTCAACAGAAATTAATATGTATGCACAAAATAATGATCCAGATATTCAGAATGTATTAGTTTTAAGAGTGTCAATTTCAAATGCCTTTCACTAAGGTGGACACTTTACTAAATTATCTATTATTTTAAGATTGAAAATAAGGCAGATAAGCTCAAAATGGACCATGGTAAAAAGTTATGACCAAATAAAAAATTGACAATGTTTACGATTCTCTGATTACAATACCTGTGATCGAGAAAAATGATGCGTGACAATTAAGGATGTATAATTATTATATATTAATCAAACTTCATTATCAATGAATCATAATTAACTTTCTAACATATTTTTTCTAAATTTTCTAAAGTATCTATAAGCACATATTTTGTTGCTGTCCCAGAAACCAACCCAGAGGAGATGAGTTTTGTTGTCATAACTTAGGGTGTGTGGAATTTTTCCTAAATGTCCTGTCAGTATCGTTGTCAGAAAGTGACCCGTCTTGTCGATTATTTGCATTGTTCCAGTATTAAGATCACACACGAGGATATGTGATAGAGCGTCAGTACAGATTACACGTGGTTGTAATAGTGATCCTGATGGATGACCGGTGTAACAGAAGCGATGTCGTCCTACCCGATCTCTCACCACTACAGCACCACTTAATCAGTTATAGTCAGACACAATGATATCTCCGTTACGGTTCTCTACAATATATATAGGATTATTGTACAGTTGTTGAACCTTGTTGTCACGTATTGTCTGTATGTGTTGTCCTGCGCTATTGTATCGACTTAACTTGTCTCTATTAAAACAAACTTCCTAACCGTATAACGAGTATATCTCCATTGGCGGGTGAGGAAAATACACATCGTGCCTTCCCTAGGTATGTTCCGCTATCAATGTAGACCTTGTTCTATTATCTTTAGAAAATTAGTAAATTTCGTTATAAGGACCTATATAGATTAAATCACCTTCATTGTTCACTGTGTGTGTTCCATACATAGCATTCGATCTTGAATAAGTTATTCTTGTCAGATGATGCAGAAGGTCGCCTGCTGTGTTTATCAAGAATATATAAGTATCGTAGTTGTGATTAAGACTGAACCAGAATAGGTCTGAAGAAAGACAAGAAATGTGCATTACAAGGTCAGAAGTTTTCAGTTTAACGGTTCTGACTAACACGGGTGAAGACATCAGTTCCAGCAGATCCTCATTTCTTACTTGTCTCTGTCCTCTCTCTATTATTTGAATTTCACTCAGAAACTCAACAACATTCTCCAGGTTGATTTCCTCACTCAAGAAGAGGAAGGCGTTCTGTGTAAGATCAGGAGTGTCTTTTATTTTTGGGACCAAGATGTTTTTACAAACTAAGAGGAATTTTATCGCTCTGTTCACTGATTGATCATATTTATGTTCATAGTTTTCTATTCTGACGAGGTTTTTCAGCAGTTCTCTCTTGTGTTGTAATTTGTGAATCTTGTAATTGTATAACCTGTCTTGAACATTACCCATTAAAGTGTCAATGAGGCCCGAGGCCCTTTAGTCTATGGGCTTTTTTCAACATTTTTAAGTGATGATTGAAGATCTTTGTTTGAGCAGTTTTAAAATCAGTTTTGATGTCTGCCAGGAGAATAGGGTTATTAAAGAGAGCCTCACTTCTAATCCTGTGAATGATGTCTCTGTGATGTTTACGGTTTGTTTTATACGCTGTTTTAATGTTCTGTATTTTGTGTTGTTCATGTTTTTCACACTTGGTACAGAAAGGACATTTACATGAAAAACAGTATTGTTTATACATTCTGTCTGCATGTCTCACACAGGGTTCGAGGTTTGTAATGTCATATTTATCTAGGTTAATCACAACATCATGGTAAATGGTATCTAAATCAATAACATGTTTGTCTTTACACTGTAAACATAGGTCATGTTTACATGTTTTACAGTAGTATTCCTCTGACATTGCGAACAATGCCGGACTTTATACTGTTTAGTCAAGGTTTTATACAATACCGCTTTATGATGTTTAGTAAGGGAGTTTGTAGCATGTCTCTCTTTACACTGTAGACACAGGTCAAGTTTACATGTGTTACAGTAGAATTCTGCGTCTCCCTGACATTGAGAACACTGTCGTATCTTACACTGTATAGTCAAGGCTTTATACATTATCACTTGATGATGTTTCGTAAGGAGGTTTGTAACATGTTTGTCTTTACACTGTAGACACAGGTCATGTTTACATGTATCACAGTAGAACTCTGTTTCTCCCTGACATTGAGAACATTGCCGTATCGTACACTGTACGCTTGGTCCTGAACCCATGATTTAGAAGATTTTTGTCTCTAAGAACATAATGTTCTGAAAGAAGTAGAAAAATATCAAAATAGTTTAAAACGGAAAGCTTCCGAATTGAATTCTTTGGAAATTTAGATATTGATTTCTTATTGTTTTCATTTAATTGTTTGTTATCATACCCTGTCTCGAAACTATTTTCATATGGTCAATGAGGTTTAACTTTCAATTACACAAGATATCCAATTACATGTATATGTACATGAAAACCCCCTCCACAGAAACTCAGTCATTTACATTTTCTTCAGCAAAGGCTGAAATATTTTCGGATATTTGTAAATGCACTATTTTGTACATGGGTGCCAATCGTCTAAAATAGTATTAAGACTGTTAACGGACATAAAAGAAAATAAAGACAATGACCTACATGTAAAAAATAGTGCATTTAAAAATATTCAAAATAATCAACATTTAATTATATTTAGCAAATCTGGCGATAAACAAAAGCAATTATACAAGTAAATGGCCAACATCGTCAAAATTAAGTCAAACAACATGCACTTCAATCTACAGAGTAAGAATGAAAAACAACAAAATGTTTTTGTATTTGAACCAATTTAATCCAGAAATATCTCGAAGGGTTAGTGATTTTGTTTTGTCAAAATCTTTTTTGTTTAAGTTGGTATACAAAATTGATTTTAAAAATCGAGAATATATATACCTCCATATCTGTTTTCCTCTTTTCCTTGGGTGTGTCTCCGATCTAAACGCACACTTACGACACTAGAGTTATTATTAGCCTGAGTAGCCTCATGATGTACGCTGAATTGTTTTTGTGTTCGATTTTCCGGTTCATATCCCCATACTTCAGGACTTTGATGCAAACACAAGTTTGTAAAAAAAAAATGAAATGAACAATTTCAGTTATGTTTATATGTGTAAAATGAATGAAGTTTTACCGTATAGTTTTTTTTTTTTTATATACTTTTTTCCGTTCAAAGAGTCACAAAAACGGGATTTCACGCGAAAAAATGTACAGATTAAGGAGGATGCCTTCAGGGAGGTTAAATCTTAAACATCAAAAAAGGTTTATAATTTTTAAAAGATTTTAGAAATTTATTTTGTGTATCATTTGCAACAAACTTAGATCAAAATAAATACACCAATCAAGGCAATTTTTTTATTTGCTTCTACCATCCGTCTTGAATACAAATTATTACTACATGTAATAATGTTAATGTTAATCAAAACTCTTCAGTTTATTTGGTTAAATTTATCAAAGATACATGTATTTATATGTTGTGAAGATGAAAAATTTAGTCGGCATGCTGGTAAACTTATATGCTGAATTCATACTGGCGTAAATTATTTGATTATTCGGTTATTTTGACCATCACTATTATAGGTCCGTTTTACTTTGAGGGGTCGGAAAGGAGAAACATCGTTTAAAGGCAGAAATTTTTTACCAGGTGGTAAATTCCAGGTGAGGGAGGGGCTTATTTTGTACAGGTGTGAATACCTTGGTGGTCAGCAGTCTACCTGTTGTCATCTGTCTCCTAATCCCTAAAAAATTCTTAAGAACTTTTGGACAATTTGAAATCACAAGACTTTACAAAAATCAACAGCTTAAAAACTTACGACTTTTCAACTCTATACACAACAATTCATAACGACAAATTAAAATCCAGGCTTTTTGATATCATTAACAGCTGCTTCTTCAAAAACGGAACTCTCAAATTTACTTACCTCGTCATGGGTCATTTGCAAAATTATTTTATTAAAACAGATTCTTATTGCACACATAAGTACTCTGAAGTTGACATCAAGAAGATGCTTAAGTTTCTGATTAATAATATCTATGTGGTTTTTGGAGACCAGATATTCCAACAATCTATTGGAATTCCATAGCCACAAATTGCTCTCCGTTGTGAGCAGACTTATTTTTATATTCATATGAAGTAGAATTTATGCAAAATCTTGTGCGTGAAAAGAAGAAAACACTTGCTTAGCCTTCAACTCGACATTTAGATATATCGACAACGTATTGTTAATTAATATTGGTAATTTCCATTCCTACGTCGATACGATATTTCCTGGTGAGCTTGAAATAAGAGTATGATACCACAGAGTCCGTCACATATGTTGAATACTTGGATATTTTGCTTGAGAAAGACACTAATGGTAATATAACAACCAAGCTGTATGATAAAGGTAATGACTTCAACTTTTCTATCGTCAACTTCCCTTACTTATGCAGCAATATACCTTCATCACCTGCATACGGAGTATATATATCTCAGTTGATTCGGTATGCAAGAGCATGCTCTACGTATGAACAATTTCTAAAAGGAGGTAAATTACTGACAACAAATTGATGAAACAAGAATATCAGCAGTCTCGTTTAAAGTCATCATTTCGTAAGTTCTATGGTCGATACAATTACCTTGTCAGCAAATACAATTTATCATTTTAAAGTCAAATCCAGACTGACGTTATTCATACCAATTGTTAGTCCATTATCTATACACTGAATTGACGACGGATTTTTTCCGTTATTTCCTGATCATGACAAAAGGCACACGGCGGATGTGACTGTCGGCAGGGGATGTTCCATGGCACCTGATCCCACTTCTGATGTTTCGGGGGTCCGTGTTTTCTCTGCTCTTATTTTGTATTCTTTTATGGACTTTGAGACTGAATACAGTTCGTTATCTCCAAATCCTTCTCTCTTTAACATTTTATATTTTATCAAAAGCCTTATATCATTATGCCTTTGGAATTTTTTTAACAACGTATTGTAGGCAACATTTACACGATCATCCGATTCTTATACTAGAATTTATGCACATGTTAATGAGAAAGAACCATATATTTCAATGGAAAGAAAATTTAAAATGATTGACCTGTTTAATGTCCCTCTCAAGAATTTTTCATTCATATTGAGACGCCACCACTTGCTGGTAATGGGCTACAATCTCTGACCTATACGCGGCCATATAGGCTATTGAGCAGTGAGAGATCATTTTCGTGCAATCACCTACTGCAACACTGGACCTCGGTTTATACAGTTTCGTACGAAGGACCGGCTTCCACATCCCACGCTAGGATTTGAACCCGCTACGTAAGTATTGATTCCTTACTTCGCGAGTCTATAGCAGACACTCTAACCACTTCGCCACGCGGGCGACACTTTGGATAGAATCATGAATAATTTAAAGATACATAAAAATACAACATTTTTCACTTCATACAGTACCCGCATCGTTATTCTTTACAGGATACACGATACGATAGGATACACGCACGATACGATAGGATACACGCACGATAGAACAGGATACACGCACGATAGGATAAACGCAAAACACGATACACGCAAAACACGATACACGTACAACACGATAAACGCAAAACACGATAGACCTGATAAACGATCTTCACGATAGGATAAACGCAAAACCCGATAGGATTGTTTCAAAATGCGGAACGTTTTCTGACAAGACGAAAAGATTATTTTGTTTACTTACTGCAATATTTTAATTTAAATACTTGCAGAGCTTCAAATCTAAATTATAAAGTGCATTTAATTATTATGATTTAAAAAAAACTTAGATCTCTGTGGTAATTTTACAAAATTTATTTATTTATATATATAAAAAAAATGACAATGATTAAATGATTTATTATGAAATGGAGACTGTAATTTTTTTTAATTTCTTCTCAATTGTGTGAATTTACGATTATTTGTGTTAATGTCGAAATTCTCACCTGAAGGTTGAAATATAAATAGTTTTATTATGGATATTGAAGCATACATGTAATTGTTGCACAGAAATCCCTTACAAGATTATGTACCGTTTTTCACGGGTACTGTTATAAATTTTTGAAACTCTATAAATAGACTTATTATTTATGAAATTAATATACATTTGAATTTTCTATCTAATAATCATAAAATAAATCTAAGAGTACCAAGTTATTTCACGGAAGAAATTTACGCAATAACTTAAATATTTGTATTTAATGTCTAAAGATTACAATCTGCGATGTATCCGAAAATCGCAATTAAATATTAAAATCTTAAAGATTATAATCTGCGATGTATCCAAAAATCGCAATTAAATATCAAAATCTTAGAAAAAAAATACAAGTAGAAAACCGGCCGAAAGAAAGGTTCAATGAAACGGCTTTAATAAAATTAAAAGATTTAACATGGTAGATCTTTCAAGAACTAAATAGTTCAAGAAAATTAATTTCCTGAATAGAAATTTAAAAAATTGGTGATATAATGGCGCTCTGCATTAATACATGTAAACTATGTCAACAGAATATGAATCTCCTACAACCGCACTTGTACATGTACGTTTACGTTAAGCTCTCAGTTATGCACATGTAAACATTTATAATTATATCAGATACTTAAAACCTCCTATTAATTAACGAGTATTGAATGGTTAAATACTTTTTTTCTTTACACGACAAACATTAATAAACAAATATTAAAAGAGTGAGATGCGACTTTTCCGACTAAATAATTATAAATCATTGCTATTTAACTTTGTTTGTACTGTTTCTAATAATAACAAAAATAGGTTTAAGTCTTGATTTTAAGTTTGATTTGGCACCCAGATGGATTATATTTTCAGTTTATTTCCACGCCGAAAAAAGTAAGCTGTTAAAACATCATGTTTTTCCTTGTGAACATTAATTTAAAATTTGAACGTATACGACCAAAATCGGTGTTAAAATCATCTGGATCAATGTCTTATGTTTTATTATTTTTGTAACATGAAGACTTTAAATAATTGTGCTTACATGCAGATCAGAGGCGTTAACATATAACTTATATAATCAGACGATAAAAAACGGGAAAAAAGAATATTGCATGAAAAAAGATACATATCAATATCCTGCTTATTATTTATTCGGTGCGTCGATTTACCCAAAAGGACCCAAAAGAACCCGAAAGGACCCTAAAAGGAACCCAAAAGGACCCAAAAGGAAATTAGTAACAACCCAAAAGGACTTAGAATAAAGATAATAAATGGATATATAATAAACATTTTTATATTTTATTAAATCTAAAACTAGTTTTTTGAGTGGAAAGTTTGCGTTTGGGGTGAAGGTGGTTTTTGGTTACGCATACACCGTAGCTTACCAAAAATCTTTCTCTAGTAGCTCTGATTCATTTAAGAAAATCATGTTAAATATATTTAATTTTGAATAAATAATTCATACAATTCGATAAATTATTTTTTTAAAAAAGCCGTTGATCGTTTATAATTTTATTTCCGAAAAATACAGTTATACTGTTTAATTTTTGACAATCATTCTCTGCTTTACCATGATATAATTATTTTATTTATTTATTTAATTGTTAATTAATTAATCAATTTATTTATTCATGAAATACGCTATTTATTTATTATTTTCCTTCTACGCTTTATTATTTCTTTTAATGATGAAAAAGAAAGGGATAAAACTTTCTTTTCTCCTTTTCGGTTGAAGTAATCTTATTTTAGTTAACAAAACGAAAAAGAAACTCGGAATAGCTCAGTAGTTTCTTTCTATAGTAAAGATAATTAGCGAGGGTTTCCGAATATACACGATAAACGCAAAACACGATACACGATAGAACCTGATAAACGATCTACACGATAAACGAAAAACCTGATAAACGGAAAACACGATACGATAAGATACACGCACGATACGATAGGATACACGCACGATAGGACACGATAGATTTATAAAGAATAACGATGCGGGTACTGTATGCTATACAAAATATTAATGTTCACATTGCAAAATAAACTGTAAAGCTGAATAATACAAATGTATTTTTATATGAATTCTTCCGTAAAATGATAATTGATAAAATCAACTTGATAACATTTTTCATATTTCATACTTCGGCTCAGGTGAGCTAAAAACTTACCAACAAGTGGTCACATATTGTTAGTTCGTGTTATAAAACACCTTTTCTCTCAAACTTCGAGCGTGCAGTACGTTGTAAGGCCCGCCTCATTGGTTGCCATGAAACCGGGCTAGAAGATGTACATTATAGAAGATATTGTTATTAATCAATAACATCAAGAAAAATTTCCAAGGGAATGCTGTTTTTGTAAATATTTTTACACGCTTAATGACAATCAAAACTATGAAAAAAACAGTTTATGTCTTAATGATTTTGTATTTTCTAATTTTCTGATGCTTAAGGACAGATGATACAAACAATTCTTTTCTTTGAAAAAGGTTCAATATCATGATACAATTTTAGAAAAAAATTGTTCTTAGAATTTATTCTCCGTAGAACTGGAAAATGAAATAGTCTTGGAAAATATTACTAATATTTCAATAAAAAACAAATATAGACAAATCACATTCAGTAAAGGTTTACAGGTGAAAAAAAAATTTCAGAATATGTTATCTTGGCGCTAAAAGTGTAATATAAACTTTAGAAAAATATACAAAGCCAGGTGAATTTTAAGAGGAAGATGAAGATGATTTTTATCATTTAGCTTTTCCTAATAAAATTCACCTGGTTTGGTATATTTTTCTAAAGTCCGAGAGGATTTTAACTGTTCCTTTCAAGAAGAGAATTCAAGTAGTGGTGTGGTAGTCCCCGACCGATCTATATACCAAAATGTACGATAAAAAGCATTCAAAACCATGAAAACTTGGATGGAAAGATGTACAAGTTACATGCCAAATGACTCATGTGCCCGTTTCTGGTACCGATATTTTATTTTCTCCAAAATTCAGTATATCGGAAGGAAAATGTATGCATAAGAGCATTTTTTCAAATGATAATATGTTTATGTCCATTCTATTTTAACAAATAGGATACAAATCATACTATTGAAATATTAAACATTTGACATTGGTCAATGAAAACTGAATATTAGGATAAATTTGTTGAAATTTGAAGCAATATCAGGACCGTAGAATATTCCGAATTGATCAAGAAAGTGTAAATGTAGAATGATGAAAATTAAATCAATATAGCGGGCACACAGATTTACAGCTAATTAAGTGAAGGAAAAGTGTTCTATTGTAGATTCCACATGAGGATCCGGGTTAGAATAGGTCCTCAGTACCCCATTGCTTGTCGTAAAAGGCGATTAAATGGGGATGTCCTTCGGATGGGACCGTATAAACCGAGGTCCCGTGTCACAGCAGGTGTGGCACGATAAAGATCCCTCCCTGCTCAAAGGCCGTAAGTGCCGATCATAGGCCTAAATTTGCAGCCCTTAACCGGTAATGGTGACGTCTCCATATCACTGAAATATTTTGGAGAGGGACATTTAACAGTATACAAATGTACAATCAATCAATCTATTGTAGATTGTCATACTTTGTGATGTTAACCTTAAATGATACAAGGTATTTGCTCACCAAGGTTATGTATTATGATGTAAGTTAAGAAATCTATCTAAGGTTGTAACTCCATATGGCGTCGAAATTGGTGAGATTAGCCCCCCTTTTTTCCAAATATAAACTTAGTATAGATATTGAACATTGCTTCGTAGGTTTAACACCCCCCCCCCTTTCCACACACATGTCGCAGTACAGGTTAAAAAAAAGGGAAAGTGGTGGTGTTTGGAAAAAAAAATTGGTACTGAAGTTCGAACCTTCCCCCCTCACACACGCACCAAATAGGATATTCGTGCTTAGGAAATGGCCATTTCTCTTTTTATTATTATTATTTGTTTTGCGTGTCAGTTTTTTGAAGGTATCAATTTTTTTATACTTAGCCCCCCCCCCCCCCAACTTTCAATTTGCTTCCGACGCCAATGCTTTCTAATTAGGTAATTGTCATGAAGCAGTCTTTATTGACTTTTGGAAGGTTCAGCCTTTTCTGTGTCAAATTTTTATCCGCTTACCACTGTTTTCCAGCTATATGTCGAAGATATATCAATCTTGCACACATTTATGAATAGCTTTAATTTAACAGTACTGATCTGCACAGTAAGGGACATTCCGATGCTGTATACTTCACATATCAAGGATACTGTACAAATTAAAAACAGTCACATTCAAGAACAAAATAAAATAAACTAGTATTTATTGTAAAGGGGATCTTTACAGAGATTCCCCAAACGCCCCTTAAAAACCTTTCTGTGCTTAATTCCTGTGAGACATTTTTTTAAAGATGATCAGTATCGAAGAATTTCATCAAAAATGGTTTCCATGGCAATAATCGGTTATTTAAAATTTTGTTATGCAAATTGCACAACTTCGATTACTTATCACTAGAATAAAAAAAGGCTCATGACGAATGTTCAAGGGACCAAAAAGAACACTGGCGGACAAAATTCGTCGCTTTTTGAAGGCTTCCATGGCAACGGTAACCATTTTGAAACTTAATGACCACACAACACAACTACAACCAGTGATAGTCCTTTGAGGAAAGTTTCAGGAAGATTGCCCCATCCATCTTTGAGAAACACCCTGGAGAACAAAAACATTCGTTCAATCGCAATATCTCGCCCCCGACTTCGTTCGGGACAACATAATAATAGTAAGAAACAGAGTAAAAACGACATGTGTTAGACCATGCTTTATTCAGCATCATCCACTAAAACTGAACTTTATAAAAAGAAGAGCTCCCTTATGGGGAGATAAGATATACATAAACTAGAGTTACTCCTCTTTGCATATAACACATAAGTAAACTAACATTAATTATACTTTTCTCTTTTTGGGTAAAGAAAATAAAATTAAAAAATATAGAATTAATTAAGTGTTTCAGATTGTAAGATAAAGCAATAACATTGTCTTTCAAACATTGTTTTAACCACAAAAGTCTGGCAGCATCCGTCCTGTCTGCAGAATCTCCAGAACACACAAACCACTTGCTCCTGCTTTTGTTAGGCAATTAGCGAGCTGTTTTTGTCCAGAACACCACTGAATTTTTTTCACGTCTCCTTGAATGACTTCTTCTGTCAATGCCGCGATATCAATTCGGAGTCTCTTATCTTCCACAAGTTTTGTTGAATGCACGGATTCAATCACACTCTTATTGTCTACAAATGCATAAATCGCGATGGATTTGCTGGGAACTCCCAAAATTTCCTCCAACATGTGTCGATAATAAAAACTTGCCTCCAGTCCTTCCTGTAGACTAAGTGCCTCCGCTGCAAGATTGGAGCGGACAACTCTTCTGATCTTTTTAGCCTGCTAGAAAAGGGGACAGCATTTTCCATGTTTGTCCATAATCCAGATGATAACTCCCTGGGTACTTCCAGTTCCGTCATTAAGGTTTCCTAAAGATGCATCAGTAAATGTCAATATCTTAAGTGATGCAAGATCTAAAGCTGGGAATCTCAAGATACTTTTTAAGTCCTTCAGCCTGTTAATAATTTTTGTTGCTCTGATTAAATCTGTCACGGTTCCACTCTTTAGCTTAGTACTCATATCGATCATCTCAAATGCAAGGTCTGGTCTTGATCCCTGCACTGCCCAGTTGATCTGCCCTATGATTTGTCTGTATGCAGTCTGTTCTTCATCACTTAGTTGACTTTTCTTCTGACTTGCTCGCAGTGGGTCGATCTCTGTACTTTGTAATTTCTCCATGTAATTAGTGTGATCCAGTATTATCCCCTCTTGATCTTGCTTAACATAGAAACCAATATACTGAAATTGGCGTTCTGCAACTTTTCCTGCTGAAAATCTCTCCCTGAACTTGCAAATTTGTCTCTCAAAAGTCTCATCCCCGGCATGGAGAAAATCGTCAACATGAGAACAAATTATTCCATGTAGCTTTCCGTCCCTTCTATAGTAGAAAAGAGCTGGGTCTACACTACACTGTTTGAAGCCAAGTTTGTCAAGTTCTTCTTTAACACTCAAGTAAAACTGTCTTGCACCATCTTTCAGTCCATATAGACAGTGTTTCAACTTCCATATCATTCCGGCAGGTGTGTTACTTTCCTTTGGCGGTTGAAGATAAACATCTCGGTCAAGTTTCTTTCCTTGCAAAAAGGCTGACTTGATGTCTGTGGTTTTGACATCCCATAGTTTACTTGCCGTTAGAGTCAAAAATATCTTAAGGCCACCTTTTCCAACTGTCGGACTGTCTCTGGGGATGCAAAATCCTCTTCAAACCCACGAGCTACAAGTCTTGCTCTTACTTGTCCTTCTTTTGAAGTCACAACCCATCTGGTAGATAATCTATGCTGTCCTTCATCCAGAACTTCTGAATATGTGTCAAAGTTCTTTAGTTTCTCTAACTCATTTTGCTTTGCTAGAGAAATATTGTCACAGTTTGTATTCTCACATGTTGTAGAACTGACACTTTCTTCTGTTTGGTTGATTCTCTCCCAAGGAAGTCTACCCAAGTCTACGCTTTTCTCTTGATCACTTGGGGTTCCATCCAAATACTAGCTGGTGACTACTAAACCCATTCCACATTTGCAAGGCATTTCTTGCCATGTTTGCCCAACATAACAAGCTCTGTTCACTTACATCTTTGTAATCGTGTTCCAATTTTGTGAGCATCATGTCAGTCACAGAGTGTACTCTCTCACACAAACCATTTTGAAATGGGCTTTCACCTGCAGATGTACAAACTTTGACATTCAGAATGGATGCAACTTCTCGAATTTCGTCCGAGTTAAACTCCCCTCCATTATCTGTCATAATTGCGCCCATGACACCAAATATACCAATCCAATGAGACATGATTTTCTCAATAACATCAGTTGTCTTTTTCCTCTGAATAAAAACTGACACAGTGTATCTAGACCACATGTCAATCATGTGTAGTATCCATTTTCCTCTCCAGTACTTCAGATCCATAGCAACCTTCTCATTAAATTGAGATGCCATTGGAAATGAAACGACAGGCCGAGATGGGGTTCGGGCATACGTCTTGCACACTTTACATCTCTGCTCTATTTTTTCAACGTCCTCTTCAAAGCTATCTCGCCATGCACCCGTATCTTGCAAAAGTGATACAAGTCGTTTCTTCGGTGGGTGGGCAAATTGTCGGTGCAGTTTCAAGAGAGTTGAGTATCTCTTTTTTGGGTCCACTTCATCAATTCGAACCGAGCAAACTTCCTCAACGGGTATCATTTCTGCTTTATCTATAGGGATACAATAGTGTCCAGAAGAGGTCACATTAAGGTTCATTGTTTTCCCTAGAATTTCTGCTGTGTCATCTTCTATGTTCATCTTTACGCCTGCAGTTTTCATAGCTGTTCGTGATAATAACAATGGAATGTCAGAATTAACAACATCAGTTGTTATTGTCACATCTTTCCCTGCTATACGAGCTGGAATTGCAAATTCTCCTTCAGATTTCAGACGAGTTCCTCCTCCAAACTTGAAAACTCTTCTGCCCTCAGTTTTTCTAATTTTGTTCTTGTCCAAATCATCCAATGAATCAATGTATGTGTTGATCCAGGTACTCCCACACACTGTACTGCTGCACGCACTGTCTAAGACTGCACAGTTTCTCGCGTCCATCCCCAAATGTCCTATTTCCTTTGGTTGGTAACCCGTAAACAGTACAAATTCTTCTTCCTCGGCTGAACATGTATTGACGTTAGCCATATTTTCCCAACTATGAGGACATGTTGCCACCATATGTCTGAATGACCCACAAGATTTGCACGTTAACATATTTCCATCTGGTCCTGATGGATTCATACTCTTTTTGTCTGATGAGCTGCCTACACGCGATTGTCCACGGTACTGACCTCGATGAGAGTCTCTACTCTGGCCACTCTGAAATCCTCTTCCTCTCATCTGCTCACTCCTTCCCCCTCCCCGATAAACTTTGTTGCTCCTCATTCTAGTGTATCCCGCTGCTATTAGTGCTTCTTCATTTTCTGCAAGGAATGTTGGTTCAAGTTTAATGGATACTGGTTTGGTAGGTGCATTTCCTTCACAAGTTTCACCTTTGAATTTTTTAAGTGATTTCTTTGCTTCTTCATATAAAGTTTGTTTGTTCTCGAAATTCATTCCTGTCAAGACGATCATTCTTTCTTCTTTGCTTATCAATGATCTTCTGAGTAATTTGAATGCTAAAATCTCTGGGGGTAGCTTCATATTTTTCTTTTCAATTTTTCTGTATTTTGCATCGAAAATGGATATGTATTCATTGATAGACTGTCCATCACACCTTTTAAAATCTTCAAAATCTTCAAATTTTTCTAAGCTATCTGCCAGGTCATCTTTGGCTAAATGTTTGTCCAAAAATTGAATCAATGTTTTCAAACCTGTGTCTTTTTTGAGATCCTCCAATTTCAGCTGATCAAACACTTTTTCACGTATCTGGGACTCATCATTTTCAGGAAGAGACAGGGCAATAGCAACACCTTGTTTCTTTTCATCTAACTCTGTGACTTCTTTCCATGCTAAAAGTTCTTGTTTGTATAGTTCATAACTTTTGATTTTGGGGTTGTAAGATGGGGGGTTGATTTTTGTTGACATTTTCTCAGTTCGCTAAGGTCAAACCTTTTTTCTCATTCACCAAACACTGAATTGTTATAATTATATGTCACACACTTGCTTACACTGTTTTCAGCACTTGTATCCTTAATTTTCTTTCAACCACGCTCTGCTACCATTGTTAGACCATGCTTTATTCAGCATCATCCACTAAAACTGAACTTTATAAAATGAAGAGCTCCCTTATGGGGAGATAAGATATACATAAACTAGAGTTACTTCTCTTTGCATATAACACATAAGTAAACTAACAACATGTCTCAGCTATGTTAAGAAAGGACAAAGTTCACATTCCTGGTACATCGTTTTGGAAGTTTTAAAATTGTGACGTCATTGAAATTTAACAGGCCACAAAAATTAATTTACGACATGATCATGCGTAAATAACAGCTTGAATTTTTTATTTGATCAATTATTAATAAAATCTTGTAAAATTGTAATACTCGATAGCAATTCAGAAGAGTAATAAAAGAAAGTCTTTCGTCAAATATGACGTCGTCAACTTTGAAATGACGCAGCACAGGTGATTCAGAAGACTAGATTCTCTGGTTAAATAATAACAAGAATGCTCAAATGAATATGATATAATTGCTATTTTTTTAAACCTTATTTTAAATACATAAAGAAAATAATTTATTAAGTACAATTTGTATAGATAATGAATTTATCAAGTAGCATTTGGACTGTACAGGGACAAGGAATCTAGAGAATATCGCTAAAACGATAAGCATATTCGTGATTCACATCAAAAGTGCAAGGGCATAGAATTTTTTGTTTGAGCTGAAATTTGGAATATTTATTGCTTATATAGTATATATTTTGAAAAGTGTTGGGAGCTAATCCTGGTCTGCATAACATTATTTCAATTTCTAACAGAATTAATAGCTACATGTAAGTGTATATTGAGAAAAAAACAATGCTTGATGACAATATTGAATCCCTTCCTTCATCAATAATTCCTCATGATTCAAACAATTTCCAGGATAACATTTGAATATCAGGTACATGTAATATAAAAATCGATGTTTAGGATCTTAAACCCTACCTTTCAAATCATTTGGTCAAAATAATTTGGTCATTGCAGCCAATGCACGATTTTCCAAGTGAAGATTCTCAGAATTTCAGATCCACTAGGAGACCAGACAATACATATATATTGTGTGAATTCTTTGTTAAGTGGAATATTGCATCTTAAGATATGAATGTATTGACATTTGAAAAAAGTTGATGATACTTTTTAAAGGTTGATATTTTTTTCTTTTATATATAGCAAATTTTAATGTTATGCCAGTTTAAAGCTTTTTAAATGTTTATTTTTAACGAATGTTTATCAAAAACGAAAATGACAAAAAATTTATGGTATGTTTTTACATTCATTTGAACAGAAAGAATGAACCTTGATAGAAATGACCGGATGACGCACAGGGGCCCTCAGTAAGAAGAGAAAACAGACATAGACATTCTTTTCCTTCCAGAAGGATATATATGTCAACATCGCTGTGTCTCATCTTTGGAACATCACCTTCTTCAAGGAAATTGTTATCTCAAAAATGCTCAGTTTGACTGACAGGATTAAAGTTTTCTACACCCTTAGTTTAAAAGGCAGTAATGATATGTCCTCTTAATTTATAAAGAGACTTTAAAGATCTAGCAAATATTTTTCTTTAATTGAAAGGGGGTTCAAGATAAATACCCCTCCCCATGCCCATTTTACAGAAGACTGGAGGTAATTTGTACATGACAACTTCAAAGAAGGAAAGAGAACAGAAAGAAAAGAATATCCAGAAAGTTTCTAAAGCAATGAGGTCACTGGTGTAAGATGGATAGAGAGGCCTTTCTAAAAAAAAAATGTGCTGTTATCACAAATATTTTATGTATGATTTATCTAATTTTATGGAACTCTTTTGTAATATTTTTATTTTATGAATTACGCCTATTTTCAGGTGTTATAATAGTATAAAATTTTGCTATATATTTCTACCCAATTAGTAATAGGTTCAATTCAAATACAATCATATCAAAAGTTTGACTACTTAATATACAGTAGTGAAGAAGATTTTTAAAGACGGCGTTGATTTTTTTTTGGGGGGGGGCGTTACCACATCCCTCAGATCTCAGGAGGATAAAGACCATGAAATTCACAATTTATGTCTGCCTTTATCCATAATTGTTATTTACAAAAACTGAAATTGTTTCAGTGCTTTATGAGAAAAATCTGAAAAAATGTATAGAATCCACGGGCAATGGAAGACGACAGACAAGCGGGATAGCGATAGGTCACCTGAGTGATTGAAATGACCTAGTAATTGATGTTTGAATGTTAAGTAGTATATTTGACATATCGATGAGATGTTCGACCACTTATGTCACATAATGGGCGAAGATAAATCTCATTTGTTGTGCAACAATGACAGGTTTAACCTCAGTTTACCTCAACAGAGACGGTACAAGATACATACACATGTATATCCATGTGAAAAATAAAATTAAAGACTTAAAAAGATATTTAGTGACTGTCTTTTGTCAACCCTTGAACTGAATTGTTTGCCTTCGGCATTGCGACCTCGGGCAAACAGTTTTGTTCTTGGTCCAACACCAAACAGATTGCCATCGAATCCATTCAATAAAGGAATATTAGTAAAAGTCAGCTCCCCTCTATTCTCGGGCTTTTCTTTTCAAGTAAATGCTAAAAAGAAAACTAAAGCAGTTTCCTTTTATTTCATCATTAAAAAAAGTGATATGTGGGCAATTTTTTTTTCAAAGATATTCAATTCTCACCAATTATTCAGTGAAAGGCAAATTTGTTTCAGTTTAATCTATATATTTTTTTCCTTCTCCGAGTGAATAAGTCGCATAACATGAGTGTAATCTAGCTCAAATACCCATAAAATTGAATTTCAATGAACAGTGTATCATTCACAGAGACGAAAAAGTAGGTGTCAATATGGCCCCTGCTTAATTTTTTCTCTGTGAAACTTAAAGGTTTTTGCTTCACCTGAACGCTATGGTTTGTATTTTTTTACAATATCGATCAAAATGTAATTAATATCTCAATTTGACATAGCTATTAAACATGCTGAACTTGTCAAGCCATGGTATGAAAATTTAAAAGAGAAAGAGCAGAACTGAAGTTTTCATTTTTTTTTTTTCAAAATCCATGGGTGGAATGCAAATGGATAAACTCTGCAAAGTTTTCATACATTCACATTCATTTTCTTTGGAATGGATTCATTGGGAATAGACTGCTTCTTCAACATCAGTAATTTAATTATTTTTCTTTTCTGAAATGGAATTTAATTGCATATAAAATTAAAATGAATAATTATTGATTGCCTCAAAAGTTTATACCAATCAACACAAAAAAGTTAAAGATACTCTTTTTTTCCTTTGGGGTAATTAAACATTAAGGATATGTCCATATATATCTATATAATGATCTACAATTACCTGTCTCAAATATTTTTTTTTTAAGTATCTATATGCACACACTCTTTTGTCCCTTGAACCCACCCAGAGGAGATGAGATATTTTGTCATAACCTAGGCTGAGTGGTCTAAATATTCCTTGCTCTTGTGTCAGAATCTTTGATAGAAAATTACCGTCCTTATCAATCATCTGAACTGAGTTAGTGTACCTATCACACACCAGGATGTGTGACAGCGCGTCTGTACAGATTCCCCATGGTGAAAATCTTGGTTCTAATGGAGGTCCTGTGTAGGAGAAGCGGTGTCCTCCTCTACCATCTGTCACCACTACCTGCCTCAAGTCAGACACAATTACATCTCCATTACAGTTCTCTGTAATGTATCTCGGGTAACTGTACATTTGCTGACCTGTGTTATCATGCTGTATGGTCTGTATGATATGCCCTCTCTTATTGTAACGGTTTACCTTGCATGTCACTTCAGCATATATGAACATCCCGACCAGTAGATCTCCATTGGTGGGAGAAGAATAGACACATTGGGGCTGCCATGGATCCGTTCTTTTTATCAGTGTATACCTTGCTCTTGATCTATCATTTGTGGAAGGTTTGTAAATTTCATTTTTATGAACTATATATATTAATTCCCCTTTATTGTTCACTGTGTGTTCTCCATTAACGGAATACCAAATAGAAAAATGTTTATTTATCATCAAATCGAGAGTGTACCCATCTTTGTTTGTCAAGATTAAGCGAGTAGAAAAATCGTGCCTAATACTACTATTGATCCAGACCTGTTCCGAATTAAGACATGAAATGTGTGTTACATCACCAGGAATTGTCAGTTTAACAGATATATGTAACACAGGTGTAGACAACAGTTCCAACAGACATCCATCTCTTACTTGTCTTTCTCTTCTTACTATTATTTGGATTTTATTCGGAAACTCAGACGCCTCCACCAAGTTCATTTCCGTAGTCAGGGAAATCAAAGCAAGTGGTTTAAAATTACAAATGTCCTTTATCTTTTAAATATTCATGTTTTTTAAGGAAATAAAGGAATTTCAACGCTCCGTTTGTTGACTTGTCATATCTGTGATCAAAGTGTTCTATGCTGGCTAGTTGTTTCTTCATTGTTTTCATCCGTTGTTGTAATGTATGAATCATGAGTCTTTTGTATCTGAAATTAAGTGCAAACATCTCAGTTACAATGAGATCTTTTAGTCTCTGGACCTTTGTCAAAAAATTTAATTGAAGGTTGAGAATTTCTGTGTTATATCTATCAGTTTTGATGTCTGCCAGGAGAAAATGGTTCTTACATAGAATCTCACTTCTGATTCTGTGAACGATGTTTCTATATTGTTCACGTTTTTTTATAAGCTGTTCTAATGTCGAGTATTTGATGACGTTTGTGTATTTGTTTTTCACACTTAGAACACAAAGGAACTTTACATGAAGAACAATATTTTTTTTTATATCATGATCTGCACATTAAAATAATTTCTGAAAAAATAAGCAGCGTTTCATATTTCAAACTATTTTCCATGTGGCTCTAATGTTATTGTTGTTTATGAAAATCAATATTACAAATTTAAAATTATCTAACAAAGGTAAAATTTATAGCAGAGCGTCGGGACCCCTTAAGCAGCAATATCTCACAAAATTGTAGGAACATAATCATGATAATCATGAAAGTTTTGAAGTCTTTTTTGATTTTTATCAATAATATTTTTTGTTTTACAAAACACCTTAATACTCCTATATAATGCTCCTTACATATCTTTTTAGAATTTGGGTGGAAATGACCATGATTTTTTATTACCTTCATAAATGGTATACTTTCACCTAAAAATAAACACATGCTTTATTAAAATATATATATTCATTAACTTTTGCTAGAGTGTCTCATGAAGAAATATATAGTACCGGTCTGTCAGATATCAGATTAAGGATTGTTTTAAACATCAATTTTTGTCTCTCATTAAACATACCACCTAAAATTGTAAAACATTAAAAATAAAGCAATATTTCAGATTTTTAAATATGTTATACTAACATTACTTGACTCGATGGCATTCATAATATGAAAAAAAAAATGAAAATGAAATGAAAAAAAAATGAACAGCATATTATAGTTCTTTTTCTATTACAATTGTTCAAAAAGGGAGTTATCCAATACTAAATATAATACTGTTATTTCAATGAAAGGTACACGTAATTAATG
The DNA here is from genome assembly GCF_032062105.1 of Saccostrea cuccullata. Lineage (NCBI taxonomy): Eukaryota > Metazoa > Mollusca > Bivalvia > Ostreida > Ostreidae > Saccostrea > Saccostrea cuccullata. Next base: position 20,194 of record NW_026939301.1, on the reverse strand, counting down.
GTAGATAACTCTTTACTATCAATTCAACGAGTAATATTTTTTAAAACTTTGTGTAGCAGTGATCCAACCGTGTATTATCTCAAAATGAAATAAAGACATTAAACAATTTAAGTAGTAAAAATGTATGTTATATAGTTATAATGAATCAAAATTCGTTTTTTGAATTTTCAGCCCACAGATGATTTATACATTCCAAGAAACAATCTATGAAAGCAGGAATATCGAAAGGCACCTATTGACGTTAAACAAATGTCTGCATAAAATTTTAGTTCTGTTTACTCATAAACATAAAAATCTTTTCACAAACGTCCATAATACTTGTTTGAGTTAGTTATGTTTATAAAGTTTTAAAATGTTTTAAAATCTATTCAGCTTAACGACTCATACGTTTAACACAAAGTGAGATATTTACAAATACAAAATACAATAGGTATAGAGTTGACCTGAAGATTAAAGTTAGACCGTTTTATATATTTATTTCAAGCACGCTGTTACTCAAATTTAACAAGCTCACTCACACAACTGAATTGTTATCCTTAACTGTAATTAACTCTTGAAGGAATAGCTTAAAATAGGAAATTGTCAATATTCAAATGTCTGAAGATTGTTACACTACAAGATATAAGCATTTATTAATAATTCGTAATTCCAAAATATAAACACACAATGATTGCTTTCCTTACTTTTCAAATAGAGTGTATAAGATTTGAAAGAACTGTTTCTAACTTATTTTCTAATCTATTCTAACAACGTTTAAAATAACCATGTCATAAGCAATTTAAAGAAAAGAACCTAGGTGAAAGGAAGAAAAGTATATACGAGTAATCAGTGATGCAGGCACAATGATCACCATCAACACAAAGTGTCAAAGTGTCGACAAATTGAAGTCAAATAATTATTCATGTATTCTTCCTTGTTCTCTTTTAATTGATTTAAAATTAAGATATTGGCTTGCACGAAAAAAAAAAATGCTCAATGGCCGCAAGTCAAGATGAATATGATAAAGCCTAGGACGTTGCACTTTTTAAAGAAACAACATCAAACCCATCCCCAACTGAACCACATCAACACAAACACTTTTCAATACAGGAAAAGTAAACGGCGCAGTGCATTACATTAAAAATTCCAAAAAAAAGACCACTGAACCCATCCTGAGCTTTAATAGAGAATTATTTACTGATTAATTTCATTTTCTTACATACAGAGATTTAATGATTACATGTATTATGTTTTTTTGATTATCACCTTGTTACTCAGTTTTGATATGATAAAAGTAACGCAATTGGAATTGTGTGAATTGCTTTGTAAGTGAGCTTCCAGTACGGAACTAAGACGAATGCTGCCCACTATTCATGTTACATTAAGCTCTTTAAGAGGGGATGCTCCGCTGTGCAGTGCACTTGATTGTCAATTGTTTTTTATTCTCTGCCTACCAATTTTAAAGCATGTTCCTACTGGGCTGTCTTGCTTATGTTTCTCACAATACCATACACGACAAAATAAATTATCTAAGGAATAAAGCTTATTTCAACTTATATTATACGATACAACATAACTTGTGGCAGTTTACGGACCATAAGCCGCAAAGCGGTTTATAAAAAAAGCGTAAACTGCCCCAAGTTTTCTTATATTGTATAATATAAATTTGAATAAGCTTCATTCCTTATAATTTAATTTCAGTGCAGACAATGAGACATTTTTTTCTGCAGAATAAGGCTTCACATTGATTAAATTTTAAAAGTAATGTCAAGCAGAGTAATACTTTTTTGACGTAACTCATTGTGACGTAAGCAGGTTATGTTATACAAAATGAATAAAATCTTTTATCCAACCAAAAGACGTGTTACAAGTAAAAATAAATCATTTATAAGGATTGTAGCTGAAAAAATACAGAAAAATATCAAATTAAATTAAATTTATCAATTTTATGAGATTGATCAATCCAAAGTATTATATTTCTGTAGACGACCGTTAGTAATAAATTACAGATTCAACAAAATCATTCAAGGCTTATCAAGCTCGAAAATACATCCAAACAATACAAACAGGAGCTGTGCATTAGGGCTGGGATAAGGTGCCATGAAGTGGAGAGAGCACACCCTGCCGACAGGTCACAACTGAGTGCCCCTTATCATGATCGAGGAGAAATTCGAAGACAATTTATTTTGAAAATAATCAGTTCGGAAAAAAAGTCACTTTCAATATATACATGTAGAGACTGGTCATCTTGTCAATTTGTTAAACAAACTAAAATGTTAGGTTTTCTCCATTCTCTCTCCTTTCAGAAAAAGTAACTCTAAAATAGATACACTCGGTCTAGTTGGTTTAAAGTCTCGAGTTATCTGTGAGATAAACAAAAGCCATTAATCTCAGTCCGTCCGTCTGTTACGCTTTGGGGTACCCATCTCTCATCCGCAACTCCTCCCATACCACTGAAGGAAATTGAATGAAACCTTCACAGAATCTTTATTATATATTGGTATAGTAACATCCTAATTTATTTTTCGACCCGACACATATTTGGGTTTCCCACAACAAAAGAGGGACACTACTATTATGTTCAGATGTGAGGCAAGCGTATCATTTACTGAGCTCATTGTTCACTGTACTTCTAGCTTTACACACATTCACTTCTCAATTGTGACACATTTCTTTGATTACTTCTATAGCCTATTTATTAAGTTTATTCAGGATTTTTCCTGAGTAAACCACAAAATTGCATCGTTATCTGATGCTCTGCTACTTTCTGAAACGTAATAGGTTTTGTCGTTTTTAATAAGGACTGCTTTTCTTCTTAAGTTGGTTTCTTCTTACCAAAGAAAAATGTGTAGCAATAATTTTAATCTTAATTTGAATTTCTAGGTTGTCTTTCGTAAATTTTATTAGATAAAGCATATTGGTAAGAATCACGTGATATTGCTGATTTTTTTTTTTTTTTACATTTTGTTATCCCTCATCAAATTCGCCTGGCTTAGCATATATTTTTCTTAAGTTTATATTACACTTTTAGCATCAAGGTAAGATATTCTGAAATTCGTTTTCACCTGTAAACCTTTACTGGGTGTTATTTGTCAATATTTGTTATTTATTGAAATATCAATAATATTTTCCAAGTATACTAGTATTTCATTTGTCCGTCCTTATGAGAAAAAAATTCTATAAATTATCCTTTTATCTAAACTTGTGCCTTGAGATTACGTCTCTTACAAAGAAATGATTTAATCAGATACAAGCTTATTCAGAGAGCATTTACTTTGATTTACTATGGCGAAAACTTTGGAACTTTAATTTACTATAGTAAAAACTTTGGAACTTTGATTAACTATACTAAAAACTTTGGAACTTTGATTAACTATAGTAAAAACTTTGGAACTTTGATTTACTATGGGGAAAACTTTGGAACTTTGATTTACTATAGTGAACTATAGTTAACTATATTTAACTATAGTTTACTATAGTTTTTTTGTTAGGGCTACTTCAATTTTCTGAGAACAGCCATGATATATTGATGTATATGAATTTTTTACCTCAACCCCCACCCTCCCTAAAGTAGTGTATAATCGCTGCTTTATCGTTCATGAAAATGAAATAAGAAAGTCTGATGTGCAATATTCATAACATTGTATGATGTTTCACATACACGTCAATTAAAGAATTCTTTTTATTTATCAAGATTTCACAAAAAGTGGGTGGGTGGGGACCAGGTTTCCTCCATCTTTACGTCTGTCAGTAAAATCTGCAATTTACAACTACAATCTACCGGTATTTAATTTCTGTTGTAAATTAAATACAAATAGCAATGGGTAACTATTGTATGTGTACTAAAAAAACAATGCGTTAATACATGAATACAGCTAAGAAATCATTTACATAAAAAATGCAATGAATATACATTTGTAGCAAAGTTTTAACCATAGTAAATCAAAGTTCCAAAGTTTATACCATAGTAATTCAGAGTTCCAAAGTTTTTCGTATAGTTAAACAAAATTCCAAAGTTTTTACCATAGTAATGCGAAGTTCCAATGTTTTTTTTTAATTTCTTGAACAACTTGTATATTTTAATTATTTTTTTTAGCAAAAGAAAGATCACTCTAAACATTTCAATATGTTCTAGAAGCTTCCGTCAATATTGAAATCGGTAATTTACAAAAATAATTTGCACTTTTCGCTTTTTAATAAGTTACGTAAATTATTTCCTTGATATCATTTCAATCAAGTTTCGATTTAATAATTCAGTGATGACATTTTATGTAATAACTAACCGGTTGTGTGTTGTCTATTTCATCAAAATTTGCCAGTAACTTAGATCCACCGACCGGAAACGACGCCATGCTCACTTTAATGCCATATCATCGCTGTTCTCAGAAAATTGAAGTAGCCCTCACAAAAAATATACTACAGTAAACTTATTTTAACTATAGTTTACTATAGTGTATTCCCCATAGTGAATCAAAGTTCCAACGTTTTCACCATAGTTAATCAAAGTTCCAAAGTTTTCGCCATAATAAATCGAAGTTCTTATGTTTAAAGTATAGTAAATCAAAGTTCCAAAGTTTATACCGTAGTTATTCAAAGTTCCAAAGTTTTTACGTAAGTAATGCAAAGTTCCAATGTTTTTTTTTGGTAATTTCTTGAACAACTTGTATATTTTAATTATTTTTTTTCTCCATAAATAAAAAATCAAGTTTTTTTTTTCACAAATTAAAATTAAATAGATTTAAATAAATACTGCTTATTTATCGGTGCAAGAGACAATGTTTACATTAAAACCATTTCTTGTACTTCGTTCTATTTGGGGGACGATTCGGGTTTTTGAAAAAAAAATCCTGAAGCTTTAATGAAACTTGACCTAGAAATTTATAAAATGTACAGAATCGGAAGCAAAACCATAATCCCATGGGTTTATAGTGCTTAAGGTAGGATTCTTCTCATATTTCTAATATTTAAAAATTAAAGAAATTTTCACAGAATCAAGAAGACAATATCAGTCAGTGATAGTATCAGTGAAATTAAATTTGACCGTTTTATATTAGAGGCAAGGTCAGGTCAAGATCATTATCTTTTTCCTTGACATTAAGAAGAAAAAAATACTGTTGCCAATCATGTGATACCTACTTCTATTTCAAAAGTTTAATGGTTGTTCTTTTTGCATAAAAACATATTACTATATGGGGTCTATCGCATGATATTACCAAATTTACATAAATAATTTTACTTAACTGGATATTGTCTAATCCGAATTTTCTCTGTTTTTCTTTATTTTTTGGGATATCAATCTCCCATACAGAGTTGTCGTTCGTTCCTCTCTCAGACACCTCTGCAATGGGCTCACGTCAAGATTTTTGACGTAACATATAAAACGTGATATTTGCAAGATTGTTTCAATTTTAATTAGTAGTTCTGCATTGATTTAGTAAATATCTATCTTAAAACTCAGATATAAGCATAGAAATTGAATCATAATCAATTAAAACAAATGCACTATTTCTCGTGTTAACACTATGATATACGTGAGCCAACGACAGAGGTGAATTTATGAGCCGATGGTAGAGAGTGTTGGGATATATTAATTATTTTCATATGCTTCCTCTATTTAACTTTTTCTTATTTTCATATATAATAAAGTAGTCTTATAAATGTACAAAATGATACAAAAACAAAAAGTTTTGATCGTTTACTAAGAGAGAAAAAATACTTTTTATGGATTTTTGGCTCAAATCTGCACTTTGATAGGAAGCGTTTAAAAGCTAACAAAGTTCTAGTTTGTTCGAAAAATCATAATAGTTTGATATATTTTGGAGGTTCAGTCCCTCATTATTAATTTAATTACATTTGGAAATTTCTCCAAGTCTTCGATTGTGTAAAAATGATAGCTAAATTCATTGTTTTATTATAATTTTGAGAGGCAGAAAAGAAGATATTTTCATACGCCACCATTCCGCCAAAAATATAGTCCCTGCTAGTTTTCAAATACAGTTTACCATTTCTATTTAAAGTTGTACATTTCTGATGAGGAAAGAAAAATATGGTCTTTTAAATTCCTTACACCTAAATATATAAGACAAATAAGCAAATTTACTTTGTATGTTTCATCTAGTCAGAAACCAGAGAAGAATCCTACCTTAATCAAAGTTCCAAAGTTTTCTCTATAGTAAATCAAAGTTCCATAGTTTTCACAATAGTAAATCAAAGTTCCAAAGTTTTCACCATAGTAAATCAAAGTTCCAAAGCTTTCACAATAGTGTTTCAAAGTTCCAAAGTTTTCACAATAGTAATTCAAAGTTCCAAGGTTTTCACAATAGTAAATCAAAGTTCCAAAGTTTTCACCATAGTAAATCAAAGTTCCAAAGTTTTCACCATAGTAAATCAAAGTTCCAAAGTTTTCACCATAGTAAATCAAAGTTCCAAAGTTATAACTTTGGTACTATAGTAAACTATAGTTAACTGTAGTATTTTTTTTTTGTTAGGGAGACTTTGAATTTTATGTACGATTTTTCTTTCCAAATGAAATATACATACTGTGAAACCACAAATTTTTTGTGGGGGTTAATTATCGTGGTTTTCGAGGAATGGAAAGACCCACGAATTCATGTCAACACGAAATGTAAAATGTTACAAACATATCTACTCAATAATTCTTCATCCATGAATTCAAATTCCCACAAACCAAGAGCATATATTTAAACCACGAAAATTTGTGATTTTACAGTATAGTTTACCGTCATCATCTTGCATGTAGAACTCTGGTGAACCTGTTTCGGAGTTTATTTGCATAAAATATTAATTAATATGTACAGATAAGAAAAATATTTAGTCATAATTTCAGCATTTGACATTGCTGTCAAACTGGTCAAGTCATGGTATGACATTTAATTAAAAGAGAAAGATCATAAGATCAGAACTAGTATTGTTTTATAGGTAATTCATTTTCAGTGCTCAGGGTGAATTTCGACACGGACAAGCTCTGCATACGTTCAAACACATTTTCCTCGGATTGGATTTATTGGTACTTGCCAGCTACTCCAGTATCTGCAATTAAATGGAGTGCATTACTCAATAGAAATGTACATGCATCTAAAAAAAAGTGATATGTAACATTTATTAGTTTTAAGCATGTCAGTGTTAGGAGTTTTTCACTCAAAAGCACTTTTACTGATTTAACCTTTTTTGCAATAGGTACATGTAAGCTCAACATGTACCATTGTGTGAATGAATCAGAAGTTATTATCAAACAACAATAAACATGGTCAAAGATTTTCTAGTTATTTACATTTTCCATTAAAATAGATGACAATTAAGGATGTTTACTTATATTTAATTATGAACTACAATTACCCGTCTCAAAGCTTTTTCAATTTAAATATCGATATAGACACACTGTGTTGTCCCATGTTCCAACCCTGAGGAGATGAGTTTTGTTATCAAAACTTAGGCCATGTGGTGTGTATATTCCTCGCCCTTGTGTCGGTATTTGAGATAGGAAATGACCGTCCCTGTCAATTATCTGTACTGTGTCGGTGTACAAATCACACACCAGGATGTGTGACATTGTGTCTGTACAGATTCCCCGTGGATTTAGTCGTGGTTTTAATGGAGGTCCAGTATAGGAGAAGCGATGTCTTCCTTCACCATCTGTCACCACTACAGCACTACGGTCATAGTCAGACACAATGACATCTCCATTGCGGTTCTCTGTGATGTATAATGGGAGACTGTACAGTTGCTGACCCTTGTTGTCGTGCTGTATTGTTTGTATGTGTTGTCTTATGTCATTATAACGATTTACCTTGCCTGTCTTTTCAACGTAACTGAACATCCCGACCAGTAGTTCGCCATTGATGGGGGACGAATGAACACACAATGGCTTCCACAAGTTTGTTCCTTTTAACAGTATAGACTTCATTCTATTATCTGTAGCGACTTTGTAAATTAAATCATTAGAGCCTATGTAGATTAATTCACCTTTACTGTTTACTGTGTGTGATCCATATAAAGTATTCCGTTTTAAATTTGCTATTCTTACCAGCCGATGCAAAATGTCCCCTTTTATGTTTGTCAAGATTATTTCTGTCATGTGGTTGTGCCAATGACTGATCCAGAACCATTCCGAAGTAAGACGAGAAATGTGCATTACATGACCAGGGATTTTCAGTTGAACATTTCTGACTATCACAGGGGTAGACATCAGTTCCAGCATATCTCTTACTCGTCTCTGTCCTCTCTCTATGATTTGAATTTTACTCAGAAACTCAACCAAATCTCCCATGTTGATTTCGATTTCCTCTGTCATGGAGAGCAAAGAGAGTGGCGTAAAATTACAAGTGTCTTTTATCTTTGGGACATTCATGTTTTTAATGAAATAGAGGAATTTTAAAGTTCTGTTTGTTGAATGTTCATATCTGTGATCAAGGTTTTCTATGCTGGCAAGTTGTCTGTTCCTTTTTCTCTTCTGTTGTTGTAATTTATTAATCATGACATTCACTGCAATCCTCTCAGTTACAGTGAGATCTATAAGTCTCTGGGCTTTTGTCGAAATCTTTAATTTAAGTTTGAGGATTTCTGTTTTAATAGCTTTTAAATCAGTTTTGATATCTGCCAGGAGAAACTTATTCTTATATAAAATCTCACTTCTGATTCTGTGAATGATGTGTCTATGTTGTTCACGGTTTGTTGTATAAGCTTTTCTAATGTCCAGTATTTCATGACGTTTGTGTGTTTCACATTTAGAACACAAGGGAAGTCTGCATGAACAACAATATTTATTATACATTCTGTTTGGATGGCTCAAACAAGTCTCTTGGTTTGGGATATATTTATATTTCTCCCGGTAAATCACAACATCATGGAAAATTGTATCTTGATCAATGACATATATCTCTTTACACTGTAGACACAGGTCATGTTTACACGTGTTACAGTAGAATTCTGTGTCCCCCTGACACTGAGAGCACTGCCGGGCTTTACACTGGGCGCTTGATCCTGAACCCATGATTTAGATGATCACAATCGCCTGAAAGAAATAGAAAAAAATGAAAGTAGTTAAATATATGTATGTTCATGATTTGAAAAGTAAAAAATTTCTCAACGAATATAGATTTATCTCGTTGATCCTTAAATGATACAAAGCAAGAACAAGGAATCCTAGTAAATTTATAGCTTCCCCTGTCGGGCAGTCCAACCATCCTCGAGCTATCTGTATAGAGTAATCTGTTCAAGACTTAAAAAAACAAAAAAAAACAACGCCGTAGCAATGGGTTAGAAACATGACAGAAAAAATATATTAACATAAATTAAACAGGTAGCATTGACAGTGAAAAGTGACATTTATTATTAATGAGTTTCTGTTTAAAAACCTAATATCTTTATTTTCGTTTTAACGATACAAAAATTATTTTTAAAGAATTGTCACAATCAACGTTGATTTTGTTATAAGTATGTGTATTTCTTTTTTTTAGTATATTCATGTGTGTTTAGTTTTATCCTACAAGGAGCCCCATTGTGACGCTCAAGTGATTTAAATATTCGGCCAGTCGCTATATAAGGTGATGTCAGGTTTGTCTTGGGTAGCGCACCTTTTCCTTGACCAGTGAAAGTAGTTTCACATGTCGATGGAGGGTTAGATAGGTCCAATCAGGGTAAGTGCAATTTACTACATTTATTATATTGACAAGTAATACAGCGTAATTTTTAATTGAGCTTATTCTATGTTTATCCACTAGAAAACGTGTTTGAATTGTATACGGGAATTTTAATCACGTGCACATGCCGTGAGTTTAAGCGTAAAGTAATGATATAACTTTATTACTCAGAGTGTAACGTTATATAGTACATTACTTTGCTTTGCCGTACGAAACTTTGTGATACACATTAGTTAAAACTGTATGATTGAACAATTATATGTGTAAACATTTATGACGTGTTGTAAGGCAGCCTGTTTGGGGTCAAGCTGTTATATACATGTATGTCTATGCATATATGTTTTGAAGGTCCCTATAGACACATGTACGTAAGTGTGGATACACGATGGTGTGGTGCTGTCGGTGGTGGCAACATAGGCGACTACACGAGGGCGTGGTATGCAAGGCCGAGGCTGTGTGGGGGAAAACGTGGTTTTCTGTGTTTAGTCAGCATTGTGGACGCTTAAGATGCTTTGGATTGGCGTCGGACGTCGAGGACGTCGTGGCATTCAGTGCAAGGGCATTGTTCCCGTATGACAGGTACTAATTGTTAGAGTGATATGGAAATAACGAACAATATTCCATATCAAATTCCTATAACAATACAAAAAAGGAGCAGAGCAGACACAGACGGCCGAAATATCAGAGGTGGGATTACGTGCCATGGAGGATTGAGCATTATTATTATCGGGAAATAACGGAAAAAACCGTCGACAAATCAGTGTATAAATTATGGACTAACAATAAGTATGAAAAACGTCAGACATTATTTAATTCTATGATAAATTGTATCTGCTGACAAGGACATTGTATCGACCATAGAACTTACGATGTGATTACTATAAACAAGACTGCTGATAGTCTTGTATCATCAACTTGCTTGTCAATAATTTACCTCGTTTTACAATTTGTTCATGCGTAGATCATACTCTTGCTTATCGAATCAACTGAGATATACATGTATATACTCCGTATGCAGGTGATGAAAGTATATTGATGCATAAGTAAGGTAAGTTGACGATAGAAAGAATTTAAAGTACAGGGGGAATAAGGAAGCATACAAAATATTTTACCTTGACCAAATCAGTGCTACATTATGACGTCATAGTCGGCGTGATGACGTCAATTTTAGAACACAAGTTTTTTGTAAAATTGGTAATTACAGATGTAATTTAACTGTACAAAATGAATAGATACGTGTAAACATTAACAAAAATAAAATGTTCCTATTTTGTTATGATGTACTCTGTCATTTTGATTAAAATCTACCAATGATGACGTCATACGTATACATCAAGTAACTTGAGAATTGATCGGGAATTGATCATATCGTGTAAAGAGAATTTGGCTATGACGGCATGAATAAAGATACGTAAAATGGAGTTTAAAAGCGAATATCGTGAATATTTTGTGAAATTCATATGGAGTTCAGTTAATAAAACAGGTATGCTAATTCATATTCATCGATTACATTCTCTTTCAAAGGCAGTCAGCTGTGTACTATCCCGGTCGGCCTTTCCTCTGTCGATTGTGACAAAAATAATGCAACAGAACAACAATAAGCTGTATATTTCAAAACATAAAATTGGTACTGATGGAAAGTTTACATCCTAAAATAATTGGAAAGTGCTGCTAGAATCCCGAGTTAAGCATGGTTTTACGAAAAATCTTGAATCATAGGTAAAAAATTCAAAACATCGGGTAAGGTTTCGTGCGAATGTGTGGAATAATTATTTTACTGACGGGACAGTGGGATTCTAGCAGCACTTTTTATGCAAAATAGATGTTTTTTTACTTCATTATTTACTCAAAGAAATTATTAAACTTCGAGGTATTGTTGTTCTGTTCACTTTTTTATTAAGGAAAATTTCGCTATTAATAGAAGTCACGTGATGCCGTGGTGGTGTTGCACGTCGTTGCGTTAGACATTCTTTTATCTTTATGCAATAAATAATAATAGTTTACGCTTATCAGCAGTTTTGGTAAATTATCACACTGTTTTTCCTTTAAAAAGTCTGAATTTCCCGAAAAATGACTTATATGCTTCCTTAACATACCCGCGTAATCATTTTTTTCATATAGCTTGGTTGTTGATTGATTGATTGTATATTGTTTAACATCCCTTTCGAGAATTTTTCACTCATATGGAGACGTCACCATTTGCCAGTGAAGGGCTTCATATTTAGACCTATACTTGGCACTCAGCAAGCGCAAGGCGAAGGAACAGTTGCTACCCATTTTATCGACTGGGTCAGTTGCGGCCGAGATACGAGCTCACGACCTCCAGATCACGGAGCGAGTGCTATACCGACTGAGCTACCGTGAACGGTTATAGCTTGGCTGTTAAATTACCATTCATATTTCAAGTAAGATATCCAAGTATGAAACAGGTGTGTCTGACTCTGTGGTATCTTTTATCTCAAGCTCACCATGATATACTATATTGACCTAAGAATAGAAATTATCATTGTTAATTGACAATACGTGGTCGATAAGACTAAATGTCGAGTTGAAGGCCACAATAAGTGTTTTATTCTTTTCACGCATGAGAGTTTGCACAAGTTTTGCTTCATTAACTTTTACTTGAGTATCTCATCAATTAATTATAATATGCATATGAGGGACCTGTCAGATATCAAACTGATGATTGCTATACATAAAAATAAGTATTTTACTTAATATTACTTAATAAGTAATCAACAGATTGGGTTAACCATAGATCGTTTTACCCAATATGGGAGGCATTATATTCTTACCCAATTATAGTACAAGTTAACAAAATATTAAATACAACTGTTCGGCATATTTACGATGCGCTGGGGCTGATTAGCAGTCACAATTTGCGGTCTAGTCAGGAGGAAGCTGTAGACACAACTCTCTTGTTCGTTCAAAACCCGTGTTTATATATCTTCTAGTATATCAGTGCGAATAACTTTTCGAGCGAATAACAAACGGTACCGTTTGCTTTGGCACGATGACTGTGGAGTTCAATTTTTGCACTATGTGTATAAGTAAAGGCTTTAGGCATGATAATGGCGGGAAATTGAGTAGGTTGTTGTTTAGAATTTGTTTTGGAAACGATGCCGAATTAGATTTGGGAAACATAGTAGAATAACAATGTCAGACGGCCATTTGTTATTCCGAGGGTGTTGATCTATGGAGGAAATTCGGGTTTGTACCATATATAATCAAACGATAATCAACAAGTAAACATAAACGATCACTTATAAAACACATATTATCAATATACGAAGATTGGTGATATTCCCATGATATTTATAAGTGAAATTATGATACATTGATTAAATATTCAGGGCATAAATAAGGGTGATCCAGTCTTGTAGTTTTATGATAAGGAAAAAATCCGTAACACGAAGAAAGGAACAGAATCTGGGACAATGGATAGGGCTTGTTAACAATCGTTATTTAATTTATTTAAATTTAGAATAACTGGTTAATTCAGCCATGACGGCCTTTCTGTTTACCCTGCTATGATATACATGTTAATACCAAAAATATCTGCATTTGGTTGACTAGAAAAATGAGATTTGCTTATCGGTGAACTTATTAGGAACTGGTAGTCATTTTTTTTTTATGATTACAAGTACTGTTAATTATTTTTTATTCACAATTTTTTTTTATTCCCACGTTATTGAATTTTCATCTCTTTAAGATTAAGATAATATTGACCAATAACCACAATTCTTGAAAATTTAGTTTCGCTTATAAAGAATCAATATATATCTTGAGAAAATTATTTGTCACGAAAATGGAGTACTAGTGATCTTCAGGGATATCCAAATAAAAAAAAACTATGCTTGGTTTTTAAACAGGCTATGCATGCAATTTCTATACATAAAATTAAAAGTAAATACTTAATTATCACAAAAAAAAAATACCTCGTCAATTACTTTATAAATATCTGATGTAATCCTACTTCCAGGACCTCACATGATGGATCCTATATTCAGCCAGAGATTATGTGGTATGTTTCTTGCCCCACGTATTACATAGCAAAACATGGGTCAATAATACTGCTGTTTATTGGAATTTATCAGTGTAATAGTGTCATATGACTGATATCAAATGTGTAAAGGAGTAAACTGGTGATGATGTCTGTTATCAGTCACTCTACAATATTGATATATGTAACTTGTGATTAGAAACGCATTATATTAAGCGAAACGGCTTGGGACTCTCTAACTTACTCGAAATGACCGAAAATACACGGAAAACTCCATGGAAAAATAAAGTTTAATAAAAGAAAGTTACTACAAAATTGCATTAACATCGCTCTCATGCAGTTTCTTTGTGTAAAGAAATCAAAAATATGAACTTTATATCAATTTAAATCTAAAATACATGCTAGCATTTCAAGCAAATAATTATAGACCTTTTATAGATTTGTTTAATAGTTTTGTTTATCTTGCTTTGTATTTAAAAAAAAAATGATTTTAATACATTTTTCAGGGTAAGCTTCTTGGCTTTGTATTAGATATTACATATTTTTGATTAAAGATACCGTATAAGCAGCGAGAAAAATTTGTTCCGTTTTATTTGTAATAGCTTCTTTTCTGGGTATATTAAAATCTCTAAAAATGACACCTTGCTAAAAATACAATCCATTATCATTTTTTCTGTTTTAAGTCGTTAAGATGTATACAAAATTGATAAATTATTTTCATATTTTCATGTTGAAAATGCATAAGATAAAACCCAGCAGGTACGCAACGTTGTTTCAACGTTGAAAGGAGGTGGAATATAGGTTGCAACGTTGATCAACTATATTTTAACGTTGAGGTTTCAACGTTGAATCCTCAACCTTTTTTCAACGTTGAAACAACGTTGAAGCTGCAACATATTTTCAACGTTGAATGTTCGTCGATATTCAATGTTGAAACAACGATGAAGCTGCAATAAATTCTCAACGTTTGATGTTTGTTGAAATTTCAACGTTGAAACAACGTTGAAGATTCAACATGTTTTCAACGTTGTGTATTTTGTTATATTGTACATCTTATATTTTGAAGGATTAAAAATGCAAAGTTGACTGTTTGTTGATTTTAACGTTTAAACAACGTGGAAGATGCAACATATTTTCAACTTTAAGAAAGTTAGGAAAATAAATCGTTGAAAAAAATGGGTAATGAGTATTAAGCACTTTATTTTTTAAGTTCAAAAAATAAAAGTGTCTTTAACTCTTTATCCATGCGATTTTTCGCAATATAAAAACAGCTGTATGCATTGTTAAAAAAATTAGAAATAACACACAGCTGTACATGCTGTATGCATTGTTAAAATTTATATTTTAGATATGAGTTTATATGAAGTATGGCATTTACATTTAACACTTCATTACAATTATGTTTCAAAAAGGTTTATTTTATTGATAAAATGTGCATGAATGCAGTTTTTTTTTTTTAAATAATTATTTATAAAATATGTTAAATATATTGAACTTTTTAAAATAAATAATGACATCTTTATCCAACACCTCACTGTAATACCATGTAACTATAGAATTAATAAAAAAAAATATTTATTCCGAATTTATGTTCTTAAAATTAGACTCATATAGCCTAGATCCGTGCTGTATACTCTTGCGCATATTGTTATACAGAGCCAATCTCAGAAGTCTTATTTTATTAGATTGTGCTTTTGTTGTATGTATTAATTCTTTCCTTTCACAAAATATAAAAAAAAATCAAATAAACACCAAACAAGAGAAACCCCAGACTTTGACTTATATAATAGACTCAACCCCCTACAGCTAAAGAAATCCTCATCTTAATCACCAGTCATTAATCACAAGTCATTAATCAGCGATCATTATCAAAGCTCCAAGATTTATTACTGAAGTTTCTATTGACAACATTTTGTTCCAGACTCTGGCTTTGTTTTAGAATTAAGATTCTCAATTTTTGCTTATTATGCACCAGATATTGAGTAAAAAATGTTCACCTTTGCATGTGCACTTCCATTATTAATCAGCAAACTCTCTCTTTCTCTGCTAATTATTATTAATTAGATTAAAAAAAAAAACTTCGAAGCAGATAGCCTTAAACCGTAATATTTCAACTTGCATTTCATTCCATTTTTTTTCTCAATAATTCACTCATTTGATTTTTTTTAATTTTGAAATGAATTGACTGTGGATGATTTTGTACAGAAATTAAGCATAAAAGTCAAAATCTGTTAAAAAGATATTTTTTTCTATCCTTTAAGAACAAAGGTGTATTTTGATGCATTAATATATGAAAACTAAATAGGGTGAGTTCACCATGCATCGGACACATATCTTGCATCGGACAACTTTAGTCAATAAACTCTCTTTCAACTTAAGAGTTCCGTGTATTTATTTGTTTCTGTCTTGAAGCTGAAGATTTAAATTTATTAATGATACCGATTGTTTTTATCATGTTGCGATAAAAATACCCCGAAAATGGCCTTGAAGTTACGTCATATTTTACATCATCAAAGGGGAATAACCCGAAATTTATGCTTTTGCAATTTTTAGAGTTATCGTTCTTTCTAATTCGACTTTCACGGAACGAGTCGGACTTTGCTGAATTTTGTCAGGAATTGGTAATTTGACATAAATTATAAAGAAATTTCACTTCAATGTTTGTTTAATTCTTATAAGAGCTGGTTTTTACTAGTATACTCATTTCACCGTACATCGGACACAAATTAACCATGCATCGGACACTTTTCGATGCGAAGTTAATCACTACCATTTTCATACAGAAACCAACTGACAGTTGTTTTTTGCGGAAATAGAAAATAAAAACTTTAAAATTACAGTCAAAATACAAGTTATCGATATATTACTTCTAGAATCTGACTCAATTTATTTCTACAAACCAGAGTATTTTAACGCATGCGAAAAAGGCGCGAATTACCGCATTACAAGCATTTTAAAGCCTTTCTAAGGCAGAGTGAGGCATCTTGAATCTTTCCATATTTGTGCAACGAAATCGTCAAATAAATTTAATTTGAGGGTTATTTCTTAGATAAAATATAAAAGTATATCCATATTAAGGATTTTAAAGCACTGTGATAAAACTATGATATTTTTTCGGTTGAAATACCGTCTGTCCGATGCATGGTAAATAATGTCCGATCCATGGTTAATTTCGAGTTTTTTGGAAAAAATCAATTTTTGGTGATATTTGCCAATAAAAGGCATATAATTGTGTCTAAAATTTATATTTTAATCACATACTAAGTGTTAAGCTCCATTTTGATAATTTTCCGTCGGTAGCGATATCACTAGAACTTGTTGAAGTACAAGGGTATCCGATGCATGGTGAATTCACCCTAACTCAGAGACATTTTGTGCAAATTACATTTCATTTCATTAACGTTTAGTTGTCTTAAAAGTCTTACGCAAGGAAATAGCTAATCAAAATGAACTCTGTCAAATGTCCTTTTATATAGAGAGAGACATTTTTTTTTTCATTTTCGGCATCATTTCTTTCAGGTCTAGAGTTTTAAGTTTTGACTCATGTACTAAGAATATTACATCTTTAGCAGAATTGTGCCACTGAACTACAGAGAACTCTTTTCTAGGTGCGCATGACGCAACTTTCTGGATGGCATGTGGGCTGATTGTCAACATCTGAAACCCACATGCATTTTGGCAATGTATGTTACTCTCAATTTTCTGTCTTAAAAGCCACAAAAAGCATATTTATTCAGATCTTAGTTTTTTGTTTAAGCATCAATCTTTATTTTCTATTTATTATTATTAATGAATTATCTAATGAGAGTCGAGTAAATTACACATGTAATTTTATTTAAGCTATATAGTAACATATATCTAAATTATTTCCTTGTGTGAGACCTAAAGTGACCTCTGAGTTAGTTGAATGGTATATTCCCCTGTACATGTGCTACTTGAGCATTGAAAAAAGGCCTCACTTCTCGGTGTGTCATCAGACGATGCTTACCCTTCTTGGCAACCTGATCCCACATCTTAATTTTTTCTGGAGGTTGTATTTATATCCTTTTGGAGGTTGAATTTATACCCTGTTATGTGTATTGTTTGTAGAATTTATGAGCTCAATCACTGATCGTTATCTTCATTGCTTTCATTGTTTGTTTCTTCATCTATTTTAATTGTTTAGCTTTATTTTGTTTTCTTTGATTGTTGTTTGTAAAAAATTATCTTGACCATATTTGCACACGAAAGTTATATATAAGTTTAAATAATGTTTGAAAATACAATTTTCTCTGTTGCGCTTCAGGTCTTTTGATGCAGTTTTAATTTGTTTATTATTTCATTTGCATTTTTTGTTATTTTCATGAGAAAATTGATCATTAGTGATAAAAAAAAATCTTTTGAATTTTTTTTTGTTTTTAATGAGCATTAACAATAATCTGTTATCCTTTGCTTTGTATTTGATTAGAAATCCGTGTTAAAAAATACTTCAATCCATTAATTTTTTTATTTGTTTTAAGTCGCTAAAATATATACAATATGAATAAATTATTTTCGCAGTGAAATTTTATATTGTGAAAGAATTTGAATTTGCAAAACAAATTTTTATGAACCAAATTGAGCTGAATCAATCACAATGCAAACTACAAGACAGAAATATCAATTATGTTAAGATAAAGCAAATAGGGTCAATTACAATGTAAAAAACTCTCATATCGGTCTTTCTCACTATTGAAAACCTATGTACATAAGTTGTGTGATTAGATAATTATTGGGCACGTGAGACTGAAGGGATTCTCGTAACAAATATGTTTTTATCTTTATCGTTATATCAAGACTTTTGCCTGAAAAAATAACGTTTTCAGATCACGTTCACAGTCACACACACCCCAAAATACTTTGTATATATCCACATAACAAATGAAATCTTCCTTGTTTGATGCCATTTTTTCTCTCCTCCTATCGTATATTGTTTCGGTTATTGCGCAATATTTTATAATTTGTACATTGTATCCACTGATTTAAAATATCCTAAAAAAATATAACGAAAAAAAGATTATCAAAAAATACAAATCAGGATCAAAGAAAAGACCTCTTAAACATCAGAGATGGGACTTGGTGCCATATAAGGTACCATGACGACCGGGCACTCCCACTGTTTGCTCCTAAACAGACAAACCTAAGGTTATTCAGTGTGTGCCTAACAATTTGTTTGGATAGTGTCAGTCAGCATTCGACAGACTGAAAATTTGTCATTGCTCATAAGTTCATAATGGACTTTTACGAGAAGCACTGACTTCTACAGTGGACATTTACTTGGACATTTAAATTTGTATCATGTACGGAAGTACAGAATTGATAATGCATAAGAAAACCTTTCTTTTGGTCATAGGTATGGTGTTAGGGGCACTAACATGTGAAGACGGGAGCTGAGGGTAGGGTCGTTGTCGTTTTCTTCAAGGACAACTTATATGTGCATTGAAATAACCGTTATTTCCGTTTAATTAAATGTTGAGCTAAATATGTATATCGTAAAGGAGCTACCGTACATATCCCTAGTGTAAAAGTAAGCGTCAACTGTAAAAGTCAGCGCTCCTCGTAAAAGTCTAATATGAACCGTACAATTTTTGAAATGATGACTTTTCACTTATTTATTGACTTGTTTGTGAAACGTTTGTGCTGGTTTATAAATTGTTCGTACCGAGAGCAAGCTATTGAGCTTTAACTTTTTCAATGTTTAATCATTGGCTTATTTATGTTTCTGTACCAAAAAATCCTTTGTGGGGATTTAAAATATTATACTATTCCTATATATATACATACCTCAATAACCCCAACATACTTTTAAGAAGGATCAATCGTGAACTTTTGAGAAGATTTTGGCCACAGCCTTTATTTCACTTTGCATCATTTTGAAGTTATAACATTAAATATGGATTCTACAATAAATGGAAATAGGACTATGTTTTGTTGTGAAGTTTCTTTTAGAAAAAAATGACAAATGTTCGATTTGGAGCTATATACAGTACGCAGCACAGTAAAGGTTACAGTAAGGAGGCGGGACCTAATTTGTACAGGAAATGTGTACTATAACCTCAAACAAAATATATGAGGTCTTTAAAATACAATAAAATGAAATTATTTGCTATTTCAAACTGCTGGATAGATATAGACATTTAAACTTACTATTACATGAAGTTGTGTCGTTTGTTAAATCCCACACAACAATATTAAAAAGATTCATCAATCGCAATGCACTTGTCAATGTGACGTCATCTCGAAAAAAGGACGCAGTTTGTACAAAGTAAGAGGCAGATCAAGTCACATTTTGTACATATATTTGCAGTTATATAAAAGGCCGTTAACATGGATAGGATGTTTATTTTACTAATTCATTGATAAACTGCCCGTATATTCTCCAATTAAGTGTTACTGTCATGTGTTTGTATGCAGATTCATTGAAAAGGTAAAAAAGGGGCCTTATAAATCGATTTATTGCAAGGGCATACCCTCAATGTCTCAATGTATTCGTTAAAAGGAATTCAAAACTTTGTTATAACAAATTTAATAAGTT
>NW_026939300.1:0-9067 GCF_032062105.1 Saccostrea cuccullata | reverse complement strand
ATATTGCAATTAAATTGCGATTAAACGCAAAAAAATATTGCGATTAAACGCAAAGTTTTGCCTTTAAACGCAAAGTTTTGCAATTAAACGCAATAATTATTGCGATTAAACGCAATAAAAAATATTTCTCTCTGTGAACTGGCCAGTGATACCAACACTTAGGGATATTGTCTTAATTCTGTAAAAATTGCATTAATTTTTAAAATACAATAAATATGATAAGGATCCCACCTTAATATTTTCTAAAATTTTCTGGATGTATATAATATTACGACTTACGTGTATATATCATGTATACGGCAAAAACATTTCACACGAAAATATATTAAAAATCTTATTTCATCTTAAAGTTATTGAAACATTATTATATTATATATTACACTGTATATTGAAACAATATTATATCATTCTTGAAAGGTTTGATTGACACATCCTTCAACTTTTAATAATTTTAATTTAATTCCAAATTAAGAAAAGTGGCAATTTTGTTGTGTATATTAATAATTATTAAGTCTCAATATTTTTTAGAATAAAAATATTTTTAATATGTATTTGTGTGAAGTGCTATTGCAATATAAAAATCGTGATATTATACAGACAATTTGAGAAAATATTAACTTCAAATCCGTGTCTATTCACCTTTGAGTGCTGAATGGCGTTTTTCTGCTAATTTTTAGTCCGTTATTTCCCAGTCATGAGGAAGTACTCTGTAGATATATCGACTACGTATAATCAGTTATTTAAACAAATTTCTGACGTCATCTTTTGATAATTTTTTTTATCCTGCAGTCCAAAAAGTTACCTGTACATGTAGGTGTCAAATAAATTCAATTTATTGGACATCAACAAGTTACATTAAAATGAGAACAAAGGGCGAGATACATAAATTTATTAAACAGCACTGAAGGCAATGATAAATCTAACAAATTAATATGTACGTATACAATATTGAAAATTAGTAGCGTATTAAAATTGTAAATATTTCACTTAATTAAATCCTTTTGGAAATGGTACAAATAATCCACAATGATTTGAATATCTCGCTTGAAATATTGCAAGAGAATTTGTGACCCCGATTATAATTTTCCCAAACGAATTGTTTATTACTAATAGCTAGATTCATTTCACAACAATTGGGACACAAATCATTCGCGGGATTTTGTAGACACATACATGTAAAAAAAAATCAAAAGCATGTTTTTTTAAACACAACCTAGGGCTTTTTTCTTTTTTAAGTATCCATTTTTCCGCCTTTAACTATTCCGTTCATGAAATTGCAACTGAATTTGTATGATTTTTCGTTCGGAGGTTTTGGGACAAGTTGCCTATAAATCCAGCATAGAAATATTTATCATACAATTGAAATTCAAAATTATCGAAAATACAAAAATAAAGTTTCAACAGTTTATAAATCTGTAGATCTTCCAAATAACAAGAAAGATACATCAGAATGAAATTTTTCTGAGGTCAGGAAGGAAGCAAACGATTGAAAAACATTAAAGATTTTTTGTCAATTTATTCGAATTAACAGATTCTCCAAATAAGGGTCAAAACCCACACATGGTCACTTAGCAAATCCCCCACCATTGTGAAACAGAAACAGCACTTAACCGGTTAAACCCCATCGGGTGACCTGACAAGCTCGGATTCGGCGTGACAAACTCCTAATGTCACAGGTCATTTTGGGGAAGGTTATTCCATTGGTGTTGAAATGCTGAAGCTGGTTCTTGGAATTTGGAAGGTAGACCAAGTTCTTTATCCGGACAGGTTTATCAAATCTGTCATATACATTCTCACAAGTACTTCCATTTATAATTTTTTTTTTCATTTTATCCTATATCCTCCTTCTTTGACATAAAGCAAAAGTAAAATGATAACAGAAATTTATTTCATACTCTTTGATTTCTACTAAGTTGATGCTGTATATGATAAATTCTTGCATGTGTTGCCCTCTGTATTTTAGATCGTGGATCCTGTTTCAGTGATTCTTGGTAGGATTGTAAAGCCCCGTGAAAGTCCCCAACAACTTGGTGACAGATTCCAAGTATCTGCCAGGATATGTCTCTGTGGAATGGTGGTACATATCTCCCATCATCGTAAATGAGCAGTGTGTGAAGGTCTGTCAGTGACTGTAGATACTGAGATCTATTCCCAAGGCGGTAGTTCGATAAAACAGACAGCATTTCTACCAATACAAATACTGGATAAAGTATAGCTTCAGAATGCGGTGATTTTAATTTGTTCTCTTCTTGTTCTAATATTAATTCTTCAATGTATTGTATCCCAAAATAAAAATTAATATCCACAACCCAGGCGGCTTTCATTTTTCTAGACAAAGACAAATTACTTATTTCTTCACTATATCTGTTTCTGTCTACTGGTTTGGCGTAATACAAAATAAAGTGTTCTGAAAGTCTTCGTTTCATCAGATTAGAAACACCAAGTGCTTTATTGTATCTACCTGTCCTGTAGTAATAGAATGCTAAATACAGTGAATGGGAGATGGTACCTATCCCTGCCGACAATTTTAACATGTTGCACAGCATTTTTCCCAAATTATACATTTGTTTATTTTTATAATGTGATGAATACTTTACAATCACAAAAGGGGTCACTGCAAGAACATCAGCTTTACGCAACTGTAATGTTAATGATTTGTAAGGTGACAGTGACGAATTTAACAATGTGTCCACAGATTTTAAAGTTAAAAATAAGTAAAATTTTTCTAAATGAATTTCGTTTAATTCTTCTAGTGTACACAAATCTTTACATGCACATCCAATTTTGTGACATATCCCTGCAGTAAATTGAATCCTACATGGACGGCTGAGGGCTGGCTCTAGGATAGATCTGAGTGTAGAGCTAAGCAGAAGGGTGGGCAAGCCCATTCTGTAATACTGGTTAAGTTGATCTAATAAAGACTCACGTGCAATGCCAAAAATCTTGTTCATAAACATATTGTTCTGTGGAATAAAGAAATTGGCAAATTTGCCACGATTGACACACTGAACGAGGTATTTAAAGCACATCCAAAAGCATTCCAGTAAATTGTTAGGACTCCAATTCATATGTCCTACCTGTATTAACCAGAACATTGTTGTCTTCATGAAGTAAGAACACAGTAATGGTTCTTCCACGTTCTTGTTGATTACGTCTTTGAGGAATATTTTTAGGAGTCCATAGCATATAAACTGGGTATGATTCATAGTGAACACTAGTTTTTGTTCGGCAAGAGAAAAGGACAACCTCCAATCTAGCGTATATGCAATAGTAGAGCTTTTACTTCCAATAGCCACACAGTGGTAACTATCGTTTAAGATATCTTTAAGCACACTTGCAGGAGGCCATTACTGTCTATGGCATCTTTCAGTCCAATGATTTGTACCACGTGGCCAATATTTGCAGGCAAAACAATACGCCCAGTCAACTTCAGATTCATCCAGGTAACCACTAGAACATGGACCATGTTCATGAGCATTCTGGTATTTCATAGATCTAAGGGCTAGCTGCCTCCAGAATAAGCTTGAAATGTAAATCCGATCATTTAAAGGAACGAGTGAACAGCAATTGTATCTAGGACGTGTAAGAAGCTGTAGTCTGACAAATCCAGGTGGTGTATCCGTGTCATCCATGAGAACAATGTCAAGATTTGATGAAACATAATCCCTCAACTGAGAAATGTCATTGATCAAAAAATAACGGTCACACCTCCAAAACATGTAATCCCAGTCAGATGTTTTAAACCTGAATCCTTCTCTTCTACTACCGCTTAACATTCGTCTTCCTCTACATTTATGTTTACCGGTATGTATATTTTCCTTTATCATGTCGTCCATGTCCATCAAGTCCCTTCTGATGGTCACTTCTGTCGGTGTCCTAATCTTAGCACACAGACCAACATACAGGATCTCTGATAGACGGGGATTGTGGTCCATTCTGTAAATTAAGCAAGAAGAAGGGTAAGGACGCAAAATAGTTTACGAACATAAAAGAAAAAAAATTACTTTTTAATAAAGGATCTCTGAAAAATGGGAAATATGGTTCAATCTTTAAATGAAGAAAGAAGAATAATTAAGCAAAATAGTAAAGATTTGAGAAAATAAATTTACTTAAAAAATCATTTTTAGTGTGGTTATGTTTTCTATGAAATAAAAATTTTAAAATGCCTACTTACATGTAGCTTTTATGTGTTTTAAATATTGAATTTCTTTTCACATAATATTAAGGCTTTAAATTATCTCTTTAAATGTGAAATATGAATTTAAATGTTTAAATTGAAGAGATTTAAAATAGCTTGTTAACATGTGCTATGTAAGTTTTTGATGCAAGTGAGTTAATATACACATATACCATTGATGGCAACAGAAACATTTTCGACATGTTTACCGGCCGGTATTTTAAAACTAAGTTTCAAATTGTTTAAGTAAATATTATTATACTTTGAAATTATATTTTTAAAAATGATATTATAAATCATTTATAAAATTTGACGTTAAAATTAAAGGTCAGCCAAGCTGAAATGCTTAAGCCTGTCTCGATTTCTAATGTTACCTCGCTTTTTAATATCTAATGCAAAAGACGCACACCTTTCATGAATTTAAAGGTGATCAGGATTTGTCGGCGAAAATCCACGATTTCCCGATTTCAATAATAAAAAAAACAGTTGGTACCTACATGTACACGTATATACATGTTTAAATTAAGTGAGCACTCGACTCACTAAGCAGCCATTGCCTTTCAAGATCAGTTTAAATCAACAAATGTCACTCACCTGAATTTAACAATTGTTAACAGTTGTTAATTTATATTGCTATCATAAAAGCTGTAAATTCCAAATATTTGGTAAAATACAATGAATCGTATTTTTAATTTCACGAACGGCCATAATTTGTTGTTAGCTGAAAAAAGGACTGTCTTCGTTCAAGGAAATACAAGAATGTGTAATCTTGTAGAAAACATCTGGTAACTGAAAAATTTAAAGTGTTCGAAATATAAATACTCCTGCTTTAATTTCACAGAAATTGACAAATAGGGAAATAAACAAATTTTGTTTGATCATAAGTTGTCCAATCATATCATTTAAGCGTTTCCCCATCGATGTGGAATTTTTTGTGTCAGAAATGTGTCACGATACTATTTAAAGACTCGATTCTAAAATCAGTTAAAGTATGAGTATTTTTCTTGCAATAAATATTTAAAGACACATTCATGGGATTTTTTATTTTAATGATATGTGAAAAATTAAAACAAAATTGAATTCAATTTGGAAAGTTTACATGAATAACATAAGTTAATTTCCTTGCTGCATTTTTTTTCGTGAATTAACACAAATGATTAGTTTCACGTTGTTAATAAAATGTACCTTTCAAAATTGATAATAAATTATTTTTTCGTCAATTACTTACTAGTAGTAATTTGATAGATTGTTTTGGTTATGGTAATATAAGTTTATTTCTTAAAGCTCATAAAAATTTAAGTTTATTGCATAAATCTGAATTACAGTACCGACCAGACCCAACCTGACACCAAAGCAGTCCCCGGGACTGCTTTGGGACCGCTGTGGGACTGCTCTGGGACTGCTCTGGGACCGCTGTGGGACTGCTCTGGGACCGCTTTGGGACTGCTCTGGGACTGCTATGAAAAGCAGTCCCAGCTGCTCCTGGGACTGCTTTCTGGGACTGCTTTGTTCACTCATGTGTGAAAAAGGTTCTGAGTGACATGATAGCTCCGCCCCCTTGTGTATTCTGAATTTGCAGGCTCCCTGTTGTTTTGTTTACTTGCAGCAGAGAGGAGTTTAAACTGTTTAATAAGCAAGGATTTCTTACATTCTTTTAATAAGTAGAGATTATTATAGTTAATTGATATTTTCAGGGACTGTATATTTACACAAATTAATGTGTATTTAGAATAAATTTAAAAAAAAAATAAAGTTAATAAATAAGGAATTCATGAGAAAATTTTTATCCCTAAAAATAAACTACAAGTTTATGAGAAAAAAATGGCTTCATGTGGGCCTTTTTTAATTATTTAATGTTAAATTATAATATGTACTCAAAATTTGCATTGGTACTATTTAGAAATAATCATTACAGTTAGATATAAGATTTTTTTTTTATTAAAAATGCTACATATTTGATAAGGACGACGCTAAAAAAGAGTATTCCATGTAACCCTCAAATAAAACCCAACAATTTATTAAATGACCATGAAATAAAATTATGCTACTATTCTCCCGTAACATAAACTATGTTAATAATCATTGGGGAATTAATGAATTACCGGTAGCTTTTAATTAATAAACATGTTATTAAAAGAGTACATGTATATTTATTTTTTTTAAAATGAAAATACCGGGAATTGTGATTTACTTCTTTTTTTGTTTTGCTAGTGTTTACCTGGCCGATTAATGTTTAAAAGATGGTATCAACACCCATCGTTTTAATCGCCTTTGGGCAGAAAAATCAATACATGTTATTTGGATATTTGGATATTTGTATCAGTGTTACACATCATTGAACATGCTGGTAAACAATGACCCTAATTTCACTTTATTTAATGCGAAAAAAATGTGATAAATAAAATGAGTATAAATTTCTTTCGGGATTAATTAATTTTGAACATAATCTGAAGCTGAAGCATTCTAGTGATTTACAGATGTACAATCTAACATTTACAAATTAAATTATGATTTAAATTTTTAAATTATAATTAAATTGACATGTCAGTAAAAATAATCATGACTGAAAAATAATACTTAGTTGGCAAAATTAACAAAGATTTTTTTTAAAAGCCATATAATGATAAGATCTATTTAAAGCTTCTTCTGGTGGAAAATATTTAGTTTTAATTTTCTGTATAAAAAATAGACATGAGAACCAGTATCAATCACAGAAGAATTATTAACATATCCAAGAATTGTGATTAGATATTCATGTTCAGTGTAATTCACATATGTGTGAAAGCCTTCTTCCTCCAATAAATATTATTAATAATTATTTTAATTTTTATGTGCGTACATGTTCTGTTCATAAATGACCTTCGTGTACATGTAAGGATTCCTGGCATACTACCCAGAATCAATTTCTACTGCCTTTTATAGTTCCATTGTTTATTGGAAATCTCATTTCTGAGTTAGCTCCGCCCATTATATTAATAAACCCCTCCCACTGGGACTGCTTTCTGGGACTGCTCTCTGGGACCGCTGGGACTGCTGGGACCGCTCTGGGACTGCTGTGGGACTGCTCTGGGACCGCTCTGGGACTGCTTTGTGTCAGGTTGGGTCTGGTCGGTACTGTACTATCTCCGAAAATTTGAAGACTACTCGCTATTACTCTTTTGTTACCAATGTAATGAGAGGCTCATTTCAAAGTCAAAATTCATATTACTCAACTTTTTAAAATGAAGAATACCTGAACGAAAATTTAAAAAAAATGGTTCACGTACCCTATATTTTGTTTTAGCCGATATTTTATTTTCATCGGTTTAAAATTCTTAGGCTTACTAGTATTTAGAATAAAAAAAAATATCGTAGCGCTATATTTTCGTAAGGTATATGTATGGCACGCCAAATTCACAAAAATGAGTTAAACATAGTTTCACAATCGATAAACTAGGTTTATCGTTTGTAAACTATAGTTTACGGACTGTAAACTATAGTTAACGACGTTAATCTATATTTTACATCTGTAAACCATAGTTAACGCGATAATCTATGTTTCACAACCGTAAACTATACTTAACACCGAAAACAATCATTTGCAATTGCAAAACATAGATTATCTGATAAATACAGTTTCACGATTTGTAAACTATAGTTTACAAACCGTTAACTATAGTTAACGATCTGATAGATATAGTTTCACGATTTGTGAAACTTTGATTAATAACTCTTAACTATAGTTTACGATTGTAAACTATACTTCACAAACGTGAATCTATGTTTATCAACAAAATCTATTGTTAACGATTTATAGATAAACTTAGATTAGCATTCGTAAACTATGGTTAACAACCGTTAAATATAGTTTTACAGATGAAAACTATACTTAACGAATCGTTAAATATAGTTTACGGTTTGTAAACCATAGTTTACAGTCGATAAACCTAGTTTATCAATTGTGAAGCTAGGTTTATCTCATTTTTGTGAATTTGGCGTGCCATATACCGTATAAGTGGAAATTTTAGGGAGACGCAAATTTAGCGATTTGTTCTTAAAAATGGGTATTTTATTTTTAGCGAGATCTAATTTTAGCGATTTTTAAAAGTTCACTAAAGAAGCTACTACAAATAAAGAGCAATTTATTTTTAGCGATATTAGATTTTAGCGATCTTGGCACCCTCGCTAATAATGCCAAAATCAAATCCTCGCTAAAAATTCTACTTATACGGTATATGTGTATTATTTTTATTATTGCTATGTTAAGTGAGATTACAAAAATTGCTTTAGTAATAGACAAGAATCTGTGCAATCTATAAGAGGACTCGTATGATGTTAAACATATTCAAAATTTCTGAATAAAATAAACTATTTTTTTATTTGAATATGAAAACTTTTTTTAAAAACCTTCTCCTTTATGGTAAAAGTTCCCATAACATTTTGGACTGTCTTCATTCCACAAATGTGTATATAACAAAATTGCTGTTACATGAATATGGTCAATTCGATTATATGCTACATGAGGAGTATAAAATTCAAAGACCCCGATCGAAGGTATATATAGTACTTCAAAGGTCGCTCAATTATCATATTGACTGAACCCCCAGCAATAATTGTTTTATTATATGATTCAATGATTAAATGTAAATGATATCAATAAAACAGTTAGCCACCTTCTTCTTTACATTTGCTGAAGTCCTACTAGTAACTGAATGCAATAAGAGAAAAGGGGATGAAAGACATAACCATTCGTATTAATTTGGAATTTTAAAAATCTAATTTAGTTGCTTTGATAAAAAAAGAAAAAATAGGCTTGGCTCTTAAAACGTAAACATTGCACATATGTTTTGAATGAGAAAAAGATAGGAATTTCATATAACATATGTGTATTACATGTAACAATGCCTTCTA
>NW_026939299.1:0-9084 GCF_032062105.1 Saccostrea cuccullata | reverse complement strand
GAAGTGGTCAAAGAAATCATAAATTTCAACTTTTCTTTTGGAATACTTCTTGACACCACACTATTGCATCCTAATTGTTGTTCCGATATATGTCCGTCCCGAAAGAAACAAAAACAGCAACTTTCGGTTATGAGAGAAAAACTTTATAAATTGAGTATCATACTATCTCATAAATATATTTTATAGAATGAAGTATTTGAAATGATTTTAGACACGTTATGCAGATTGCAAATGTCTCGAGTAACTACAAATATCTTTTATTGACTTCCGTTCACGTGATTTCCGGTCCTCAAACTGAGTAGTAAGCATAGCCAGATCTTTGCAATGGTAACAGATCAAGACAATAAACTTATATGAGTAATAAACCTTGAAGAGTGGGCAACAGATATAGGGATAAATGCCTCCGACGTCACTTCCGGTCGTCACAAGAAGTGATTTAAAAAATCGAAAATTTCAACTTTTCTTCCATTTTTTTTTTTTGGCATTGCATTATTGCATCTAATCAGTAGTTTTGAAACATGTCAACCCCACCAAAAACAAAACAAAAAACAACTTCCCATTATAAGAAATAGCAAAATTAATGTCAAGATCAAAAGGTCAAGGTCATTGGAAAAGTATTGAAATTGCTTATATATGTCTCTCCCCTAATGACCTTAGACTTTGATATTTGACCTTGACCTTTGACCTTGACCCTTACTCTAATAGTCAGTAAAAAAATCTTTATTATATTTAGCTTGATTCAGCTTCAAGTGTTAAACTCAAGTTTATAATGTTTTTTATGCCGTTGACCTTTGACCTCGATAAATGACCTTGACCTTTAACCCCATTCACCCAAAGGTCACAATCAAGCTTGAGTTCGTGGACATATTGCATCTCTCACTTTAACAAATACTTATATACACCCCCCTTCCCCCTTTTTTTTCTGAAAAAAATCAATACTAACATAGAAAAATTTTATAACTCAAACAACATGGCATATTGACATGAAATTTAAGGATTGCAGTAGAAGACACTTCAAAGAAAGTGTCCTGAGTAGCTAAAAATGAAGTCTCTGAAGTATATAATGAAATTCTAATGAGTATTCGGAAAAAATACATTTTTTGTCTGAAATCTAGGTGCTGATTACATGTAACATAAAAATTAATTAAAACTTGCATTGGCTATTTCTTCAGTTTTTATATGCCGTCTTAAGATGCACGTATTTTGTTATAGGCTTCATGTCCGTCCGTCCGTCTGTCCGTCTGTCCATTCGTGTCCGGCTCATAGCTTGAATACTCATCAGACCTAGGATTATCAAACTTTGACAGTTGATACTTCTTGGGTAGACGGTGTGTCGCGCACAAAAAGTAGGTCGCTGTGACCTTTAATAAAGATGCTATGGCCAAATATGGAAAAATCCTGTCCGGCTCATAACTAGAAAACTATTAGACCTAGAGCTTTCAAACTTGGCAAAATTATACATCTAAGGTAGAAGGTGTGTCGCGGCCTATTTCAAGGTCACTGTGACCTTAAATTTAAGTGAATTTTTTAAAAAAACTAAGTCTTTAAAATTTTTAATTTCATAATCCTAAAAAATGTAAAAATATAGTTGTATCCTTATTTAAAAATGTTAAATCAAGTAAAAACTTATTTTTTCATTATATACTTTACAGCAATCTGTAACAAATGTTAATGTTTTGAGAGGAATTTAGTTTGTCCCATGGGCATAGTTATCAGACACTGGTCATGAAGAATTTTGATAGCAGAAATTCGCATGTCAGATTAGAGAGAATTAATGAGTTTATTGTCAGGAGCGAACTGGTAGTGCAGATCTCTTATAATGCAGCTTTTATCTTTAATCTCTTGGGAGTTGGGCAAAAAGAAATGGCCTCATAGAAAGTTAATTAAGAATTCTTGATGGCTAGTTAAGAAAAAGATCTTTCAATTGGTGTAATGTAATTGAAACAAATTGATGCTTTAAAATACAGTGTATAATAAAAACTAAATTAATATTGCATAATATAATTAAAACTAAGCCTTATTAAGAAATGTTAAATTAAGTAAAAACTTATTTTTTTCATCATTATAATATACTTCTACAAAAACTGTAAAAAGCAAACTGTAGCAAATGTTAATGTTTTGAGAGGAATTCAGTTTGTCCCATGGGCATAATTATCAAGCACTGGTTAAGCAAAATTTTGATAGCAGAAATTGCATGCCAAATTAGAAAGAAATTAATGAGTTTATTGTCAGGAGATAACTGGTTGTCTAAGACCATCTCTGTTAATTCAGCTGTTATCTCTTGGGAGTTGGACATAAAGAAATGGCCTCATAGTTGCTTGTGTTAATTAAGAGTTCTTGATGGCAATAGCCCAGATAATGATCTTTCAATTAGTGTAATGTAATTAAAACAAATTGATGTTTTAGTGTATGATTAAAACTAAATTAGTATACTGTATAGTATAATATAATTAAAACTAATTATACATGTGTTCATTGAAAAAAAATTACATTTCAATTTTTATATATTTGCAACAAATTGCAGTCATGTCTTACTTAGAATTTTAAAGTCTAAAGAATAATGTATTTTTGATTTTTTTGTTAGACTGTAGCATTTCCATTATTTCAGAAAATTATGCAATTAACAATTTAAAGCTGCAGATGGATATTTGTTAAGTTCTAACACAGCCATGCAGTTTAGAATTATATGATGTATTATTTGTTATAATTAATCCCTACACTGTAAGTCTCTTAGAGATGTATATATGTACAATATTTTAAACATGATAAGAAATTGAAATTAGATCATTGAAATCTGTGTCAATCTTTTAATCAAGGTTATCTGATTTTTTTGCACCTTTACCAATTTATGATTATTGAACAATATATTTGACGGGCGTATCATGCTGTGGCGGGGCACTTTATTGTCAACAGCATTCGATTCTCCTGCTCTAATACGAAATTTTGATACCAAGTTTTCTTGATTTCTTTTATATGTAGAATTTATTTCAATTTTATTTACATTTAATTTTAATTGAAGGAATCTCGGAAATAACAATTTTTCCTATCAAATGAATTTCTACGCAATTCAGATAGGTAAGATAGATTGCAGTTATCACGCTTAGTACGTTGCAGTGTTGAGAAAATGTCCGTGACTCACAAATTATGACAAGAAATTACATGTAATCTGCCTAGTAGAGTGCACATGTACCAAAAATGCACCCCGGGACTACCCAGATTTTGGTTTGTTTTTCCGAGCAGGGTAAAACTCCCAGTATTCTGTAACTCAATCTATGCCCTAAAGAAAATTCACCAATTGATATGTGGTCATTCACCTTCTTCTAAGGCTTACGACTTTTCAGCTTAATTTCCTCTGCAACTGACCAATTGTATTAGTTTCGCATTTACAGCTCTGTATATGCTAAGTGTCATAGTAATACCTACATGATCTTTTTTTTTTCAGCAAGCACTCTGATTCACTGCAAATGTGTCTCATAATTATTCTAATAATTTTTCTACATCAAATATCACATCAAACAGGGAATATCTCAGTTTTTTAAGAAATTTGACCGGGACTTTACTACGAAACTATTTCTTTTACTACGAAACTATTTCCATCAACCTTAAAATATTAAGTTTACAAAATACCTTTAATGTTGTTGAACCCGATGGCTCAGTGGTTAACGTGTCCGACTTTCGTACTAATGGTTCTGGGATCGAGCTCAGGTGGAGGAATTTTTTTTTTTTTTTTTGCATTTTGTCTATTTTTTTCTTTCTCTTTTTTTTTTAAATAGAAAAATGTCCTTCTTACAGATAAATAGAGAAAAACGGAAGACCTTATTTGTTGCTGTAGCAACAAGAGTTTCTAGTTATTATTCTTTTTTTGACAAAATTTTGTGCAGGCGATTTCTCGAAAACTATTCAGCGGTTTTTCACGAAACTTTCACAAAATATGTGTCATTATATGAAGTTGTTACATCCGAAGAAAAATTTGGAAAATACGATTCCGGTTCCAAGTTATGGCCAATATTCTGATTTTAAAATGCGATTTTGTCGCCCCTTTTTTTATCGAAAATGGCTGAGGATATGAACTAGAGACTTATTGGAGATGATAGATCATGACTTTCTGGTTTGCAGAATCGCCTTTTCGTGCGTCGTCAGTACTTCCGGTCGTAACGAGATGTAAATTTAAAAAAATCGAATTTTCTAACTTTTTTGTTTTTCAATATTTTTCATTTATTTTTCGTATCTTAATAGAAACTCTCCCTATAATGATTACTATCTAATTTGTTTGAATATTGGTAAATCTATACTCTAGATATTAGCATTCAAAAATCTAAAGCGGATCCAAATGGCGGCTGTCTCTGTCAACGCCGACATTTCGCAATAGGGGTTTACGGAGTCGACCGAGCGTTTGCTTGAACGAAAATAACATAAGGATAAATGAAATGTAAAGGAATACTTGGATTGTCACGTCGTAGTTACGTTGCAATTCTGTGTCGAACTAACGTCTTTCTATAATTGGTTTTGACTGGTTCACAAAGTAGAAAAAGAAAAGACTAAATGTGCTGATGAAATTCGATACTTAATATCTTTCGCGCACAACGGAAAGACAGATCTTAAATAAGATTTATAAGTAATACTTTCTCAACTAAGAATATCGATGAATTGTAATCATAAAACTTAAGGACTGTTTTACCATGCACATTTGTGTCATATTATACTAATAGAAAAGACAAAGATAAGAAAAATATTTTTTTAAAGATCGGTGAATGGAGTTTATATTAGCATTCTTGCCTCAAAGATCTGATTCAAGTTATTGAGCGTAAATGGTATCGATTCCTTGACAGTCATAGGGCGAGCCATGATTTTCGGCGAAACATTTCAACTTTTTCATAGAAGCTTAACTAATTGCTATAGTTCACTTTGGGGATAAGCAGGAAATTAAAAAAAGTTAAAAATTCATAGCCGTTTCATTGATTTTGTGTAACTTGCCTATGTACAATATGGATTTTGTAAAATGTGTTAAATATACATTCTAAACCTCAAATTTTAGGATATAAGAACGTTTTTTTTATTTCATTGAAGCTAACACACCTATTCTATAGAACATTCCATAGAAAAGGCGCGGAGATTAACTTGTGGCGTTTGGCACTAAATTTTGAATAGTTACCGGCCTTTCATTGTTCTAAGACAGATGCGGTGTTGCAGATGTATATA
Organism: Saccostrea cuccullata; assembly: GCF_032062105.1. Taxonomy (NCBI): domain Eukaryota; kingdom Metazoa; phylum Mollusca; class Bivalvia; order Ostreida; family Ostreidae; genus Saccostrea; species Saccostrea cuccullata. The sequence continues at coordinate 3,885 of NW_026939299.1, read as the reverse complement.
CAATTAGATTTAGAGAGGAGGTTCCAATAACGTAGTATTTAGCGCGTTGGATTTTCATGCTGGCGACTGGGTTCAATCCCCCTTATCTGCAATTTTTATTTACTTACTCAGCGTTTTTTTTTCGGAATCGGACGGAAGACCTCTCGTTGCTTGCAACGAGTCGTTTCTAGTTAAGGTCTTCCGTCTTCAGCGGAAGACCTTCTTGTTATTCTTCGGTTTCTTTTTCACTTTTTTAAGGTCTTCCGTCTTCACGGAAGACCTTATAGTGATTCTATTGTTTCTTATTATTATTATTATTCTTTTTTTTTCGACAAAATTTTGTGCAGACGATTTCTCGTAAACTATTTGGTGGATTTCAATGAAAATTTCAGGAATTATAGGTCATTATATGAATTTTATATAAAATTCCGTTTGTTGGAAAATTCGGAACCAGTGCCAAGATGGGCAATTTCTCTCAATTTTGTCTTCGCAAAACGGCTAAAGATATTAACTGGAGACTTGTTAGAGATGATAGACCATGAGTTATAGATGTGCAATTTTGACTTCGTTTGCGTCGTAAGTACTTCCGGTCGCTACAGGAAGTGAATTCAAAATGTACACTTTTTCAACTTTTTTTGCTTTTCAATATTTTTCTTTGATATAATTAATAGCAATTAAGACCCTACTGGAAAGGCCAAATATATAATTTATCTAAGAATTGATCAATCCACACACTAGATATTCGCATTAAAAAATCTGAAGCGTGTCCAAGATTTTAAACTCCACCATTAAGCAAATCGGGTTCTAGAAGGTCAGCTGAGCGTTTAGATGAACGAAACTTTATGAAATGTAAAGGATTCTTTTGATTGCTACATCGCAATTACGTTGCATTGAGTATACTTTTAACATGAGGTTTCCTCAAACTTCTATTGAAATCGCTTTTGTCTTTCAAAGTAGAATACAACATGAAAGTGGAAATACGATGACTTCAGTCTTTTATTTTGCACCAGGGAAAACTTATCCTAAATCATGGTTATAATACTTTTAAAGAATCTTGCCTGACTTAATATTCACTATGTTTCTGAAGTATGACTTGACTTCTGTTTATTTTTCTTTACGCAGGCTTTTGACATATTAAATGAATAGAAAAGACAAAAATAGGAAAAACATTTTTAAAAGATTGTTTATTAAAGGTTTTAAAATATACTTGTAATAAATGCAAGTTTTTGACATAAATAGTATCAGATTCCTTGACCGTCGGAGGACGAGTGATTTTTTTTTCAGTGAAACATTCCAGTCTATTCATGAACGTGTAACTCACCTCCACTTTGGGGGTAAACAGGATACAAAATTCGTGGAAAATCGAATTTTTATGGCTGTATACAAAATTTTTTTGTATAATGTAATAAATATTCTCGTACTTTCTAACGCTCGAAATTCTGGTTATAAGAGTCACATCCATTAAATAAATCAAACATTTCAAAGGAATAGAATTAAGGACTACTTGTGACGTTTGGCACGAAATAATGCATCATGACCCGACTTAGTAGTAGACAAATGGCGACAATAGTGCAGAATTATATATCATTGGCATGCCTGTATATGGAGTTGCATGGGATAAAAAGTTGAATACATATCGAAAAAAGGAAAGAAAACTGTATCATCTGTTCATCATTAATGAATCTATCCTAAAAATACTGTTAAAATTCAAGTACAAATTCCGATGCGATCATCTTGACAAAAGTTTGGCAAGCTGGCTGTCATTTTACAATTCCAAACTGAATTTTTAAAAAAATGTAATGTATGTTGGAAATAAAAAAAAAGCAATCTCGCGATATTCGAATGTTAAATTTGAAGCGGGTATCAAAGGTGTAATGGGTACCGCAATGGATTTTCACGCTGGCGACCTGGATTCGATCCCCCGTGTGTCCGATTTTTAAAATCATTTTTTCAGTTTGATTTAACGTTGTTTTTTTTCTGAATCGGACGGAAGACCTCTCGTTGCTCGCAACGAGTTTCGTTTCTAGTTTCTTACCTATTATTATTCTTTTTTTTCTTACCGATTTTGTGCACGCGATTTCTCGAAAACGGCTCGATGGATTTCAATGAAACTTTCAGGACTCATGAACATTACTTTAAATTCTGTTTTTCCGTTTTGATGACGTCACTTCCGGTCCGGAAATATTGTCGATTTTATGTTTTTTGAAGGGTCAGGTTGTCCGCGAACGTTCTAAAAACTGTTAAAATTTCAGGTATGATAGTCCTAAGTCTTATAGATGTGCAAAATGAACTTCATTTTTATCGGAAGTGCCGCGCGTCGGCGCTCGCTATGGCCCGAAAATTGTCCTATCACGAATTTCAAAATTTTTACAACCTTTTCTATGATATCTTTTTACTTTGAAATATTTTGTTAAAACATATAGAACAAAAGAAGTGTAGAATTCCAAGATCTTTCAAATGATATCTCGAAAAAAGGGCTGGCCCCTAAATGTTAGGGAAAGGGCCATAAGTTTTTCCTTTATATCTCAAAAAGTATGTTTGTAATACATCAAATTGTTCAAAATGTCAAGTTTAATTTATTGACGTCGTCAAAAAACGTCCGACGACGTCACTTCCGGCCATACCGGAAGTAGTCAGAAAACGCGTATTTTTGCCATTCTTGACAAGTTTTGGGTAACATATGTCAATTGAATCCTAAAACTTAATTTTCCGTCCGTCGTCGTCATTTCCGGTCAAACCGGAAGTGGCAAAAACTGCTTATTTTGTGTTCATTAACAAAGATTTAGAGGATTTATACTAATTTTTAGCGTTATTTCTCATTTTTGTAAAAAATAAAGTTACTTCCGATCAAACATGACGGAAGACCTTCTCGTTGCTTTGCAACGAGCTTTGCTCTAGTTATTAATGATATGAACTGGAGACTTGTTGGAGAACATAGGGCATTACTTCTAGATTTGCGGAATGTCCTTTTCGTGTGTCGTTAGTACTTCCGGTCGCTACCGGAAGCGAATTAAAAAAATTAAAATTTTCAACTTTTTTGTTTTTCATTATTTTCCTGTCATTTTTATAGGGTTAATAGAGATTCTTAAATGAATGCGAAATGTGTAATTTGTTTTAGAATTAAAAAAGCCAATCTTTAGAAATTCGCATGTAAAAATTTGAAGCGGTGTTCCCGATGGCGTAATGGTTAGCGCGTTGGATTTTCACGCGGGCAACCCGGGGTTTGATCCCCCGTGTGACTGAATTTTTTTTTGCACTTTTTCAGCTAGATTTTTCGTTTTTCATTTCAGAATCGGACGGAAGTCCTCTCGTTGTCGCAACGAGATCGTTTTCTAGTTAAGGTCTTCCGTCTTCACGGAAGACCTTATAGTGATACTACTGTTTCTTATTATTATTATTATTATTATTATTATTCTTATTTTTTAGACAAATTTTGTGCACGCGAAAATTTCGAGAACTATTCATCGGTTTTTCATCAAATTTTCAGGGATGATGCGCTCTTATATGCCATTGTTACATTTGGAAGAATTTTGGAACAAGTCGCTTCCGGTGCCAAGTTATGGCCATTTTCCTGATTTTAAAATGAAATTTTGTCAGTTCGAGATCTAAGGAACTACTAAAGATATGAACTGGAGACTTGTTGGAGAACATAGGACATGACTTCTAGATATGCGGAATGTCCTTTTCGTGTGTCGTCGGTACTTCCGGTTGCTACCGGAAGCGAATTAAAAAAATCAAAATTTTCAGCTTTTTTGTTTTTCATTATTTTTCTTTGATTTTTACAGTGATAATAGAGACATTTTATAGGATGCGAAATATGTAATTTGATTTTGAATTGATAAAGCCAATCTCGAGATATTCGCATTTAAAAATTTGAAGCGGCGTTCCCGATGGCGTTTGGTTTCC
>NW_026939298.1:0-9182 GCF_032062105.1 Saccostrea cuccullata | reverse complement strand
GTTTGTGCTATCAGTGCAAAAAATAGATTTCTAATTTTATATCATGCTAATAAGCATTGGTATCTAATGCTAGATTTTTTTTAAATAAAAATTTCTTCTGATTTTCTTTAAAACGGTATTTATTTTTTACTTTTATTACCGTCTTCCTTGGAAGACGGTATACAGAGTTAACTTAAGGAACATTGATACTCTGATAAGAGAGATAACTCTTAATGATACAAATGTCTATTATTCCCTTATAAATTTGTCAAGCTGAAGTGCATTTTTTGTCAAATTTTGCCCCGCAAGCCATGCTATAATTGTTTGCATTTTATTCAGCATATACATTTCCTTTTGAAAATCATTAAAGTTCAAGAACAAATCTATATGAGTGAGCAGGGGGTTTATGAACCTTAAGTAATTTACAGTCTTAAGTTTACAGTAAATTGCATGGTTTAAAATTTTTCAGTTATTTCATTGGTTGAAATGTTGTATCCTTAATTAGACATTTAATGACACAAAAAAGTAAAACCCTTCAGGGATGTGTATTTTTTATTACGGTATTTAACAATACACAACGTAACCACGAAAATATATAAAACTTCTTTAAAATTGCAGTTGATCACACATAGAACGTTATTCTCTCATTAGAACTGTCTCTCATATCGCCCCAAAAATCTGCTCAAAATTTGAGTGCTCTTCATCAAATATTCACACCTCGTTCACTAGATTTGATCTTAAAAGTACTAGTATCACAAAGATCGATCCCGAGGAACAATGCCGGAAAATGTTATTTTTTTTTTCGTATGATTGACAAAATACAAGTATACGTAATGGAAGAAATATATCGTGTTATTATCAGTCTATACGTCACAGCATGGTCTGATTTTGTCCTCCTGCTCCCTCGTTCTTATTAAGAGACATTGGGAGGGTGATTATATCTTTATTTGTTGCCCTTTAACAATTGCTGCCTCACCTTTTGTCCTCGATCCATTTGTGCTGTCGCATTTCAGTCTCACTCTCTTTTTTACAACTCACAAACAAGTGCAATAGCTAAACTCAATCACAGAAAAATTCATTCATTATTCGAGATTGTCCTGTACAGGAAAAGGTCTCTTGATAAGAAAACCGGTATTTTGAAAGAAATAATATTTTCATAAAAATGCATTATTTTGCAGTTAATGAAATGTTCTTTATTTGTACAACAAAGGGGTAAAATCTATGTGGCGTAACATTTCATTTCTTTCTTGGAAAAATGCGTAAAGTAACAAAACAAGAATCTGAGAAAGTATAAAACGAGACGAATTACCAGTACACAATGCATTCAATAAACTAGACCTCATACATTTCCTGAGATTCTACTTTGTTTCATTACCACTTTGATTGATGAAAAGGATCTTGTGCAATATAACAACGTACATAAAAATTCCTCATATGTGCCAGGTATGAACATAAAAAATCAAAAATCACAACCTCAGGAGCAAAACTGGAGTTCAAAGAGTTCTTTTTAAACTTTATAAGTTCATTGGTTAATCACGGTCACATGATCATCATGACATAGGCCTGCCTCAAACTTCTCCTCCTGGCGGACTTGTTCACTTTCTTGGATTTCAGTAAAGAATTTATCATAAACAATACCTGATCTAGTTTCTGGTCCATTTTATTTAACTGCAAAATATAAGAACTTTATATTAAAATAAAAGAAAAGTAAATAAATTTAATAAAACAAGAACAGTTTTAAAAACATATATTTCCCTATGTAACAATATTGAAATGGTTAACTTTAAATCTAGAATGCCTGTAAAGTGAAAGTGAAACAAAAGTAACCTTTTGCACATGACCCATGTAGTCAGACGCAATCAAATTTAGTCTACTCTCAATATTTTACTTCTTAGTACCAGCGTGCCAAGTTTAATGATTTTCAAAGATACTGAGCGGTCAATCTTTTCCCATGTCCTAAACTTAAATCTTGTGACCTGGAAGTCTAGATACATAGGCGTCGGAACCGGGGGGGGGGCTAGGGGCTAGGCTTAGCCCCCCCCCCCACTTTTTTTCCAAATATATACTTAGTATGAAACATGTCTTCGTAGGTTTAGCCCCCCCCCCCCCACTTTCATTCATTCCCTAAATGTCTTCTGTAGTTTGACCTTGACCTTTGAAATAAACCCATAAAAATCGTTTCAATAGAGGTCATTTACTCCTTAATACTGAGAACCAGTGTACCAGGTTTAATATTATGTCAAGTAAGGGGTATCTAATATATTTAACAGTCAATATATTCCCGTGTCCAGTTTGGCCCTTGATCTTTGACCTCCACTTATATAATGAAACTCCCTAGGGGGAACCAATGTACTATTGATGCTTCAAAATACTTGAAGATAATTTTATATATTTAATTCATATAAATCATTATTAATATTCATCGTTTGTAGTTAAATACCTGATTTTCACACCGGACAACTCTTGCACTGATGGTTAATTTTTCTCGGTCCTTATGGTAACCACTGGAATATAATGTGCTGGGCTTCCCGAGTGTTTGGTCTAACCTAGCAAATAAGGAAAGAGGTTCCGTTTTCTTGTTCTATTTCTACCCAGAGTTATTGTTCCTTTAACTTGCCTCAGATTATTGTTAAATAAACCTAACATCATGAGATTTTTTTTCATAAAATAATCTTTTGAACGCCACAAAAATATACATAGGTGTAATGTTTATCAATTTTGCCATGTGATATCTTAAAATTCGGGTTATTCTCACAACGTTAAGGGCCCTGAATTAATCACTATCTGTTGGACTCCAGACAAATTTCATTATACTTTTATGGAAAGACTGTAGCGATATCTTTAGGTAAAATTACACTTTAAAAGCTTGTTTACTGGTTTTTTCTTATCTCTCAACCAATCAAATTTAATTTTTCGGGGAGAAACAGACTTTCACAAGTCCAGTGGAGAGTCTGTCAACTGCTTACTTTCTGTATACGCTTTATATTAATTTATGTAAGCCAAGATCTGACTAGTACTCCTCCGTGAAAGAAGAAAGTCCGTATAATGTCGATTTCAATTTGTCAGGGGTCCAACGGTTACGTTTTCGTAATGATACCTTCAGCGTGGTGATAAGATTTCAGGTACATGTATATCCGCCTGTACATCTTTTTTATATTAAGAATGCAATTGTGATCATTATTGATCAAGTTTCTTTGTAGTACAATAATCTATATATGAAGTGACAATTTATTTAAGATTATCGTTAAAACAGCTCAACGGTTCTTAATTTTATTATGAACCACATAAATGTCTTAATCTTTAATATTTATAAAAGTTATTTTTATCCACTGTGGCTTCGTGTTTTAACCCTTACCTTCGTTGTAACTCTTTGATTCGGACCATCATATTTAAATGACCTTGAGAGTATTGCTCTATTACGTCACGTACATCATAGGGTTTACGTGCTTGCTGTTGAAAAAAAAAATTATGTCATTTTTTATGGCTTGTTTGTTTAATATGAAGGTATTCTTTGATCATTCTTATGAAATTCATTTCTTTTGAAATGTATCTATACATTTTAGGCATGAATTAAATGATAAATTAGAATTTGTATAGGCATTAAAAAAATTACAAAAAATCAAAACCTGAAATTTTCGCCTGGCTACAAAATATTTGATTTTTCTAATGACTCTAATAGCTGTTTTGTGTGCGTCTGTTAATCTGAAATGAAAAGTACATATGGCACAAAATTTACTTCGACTCAATTCACCATAATCAATGAAAAAGATCAGAGTTCTGGAGATACGCTAACTGAACATTGGAAATTTGAGAGCAAGCAAATTACATCACATTCCAAAAGCAAATAGTTGTAAATTACTCGACGGCATGTCATTGCGTGGATTGTATAGGAAATGCATCTATTTCCACTCTGTCATTGCCCAAAACATGACAGACAAAACTGAATCGTTAGAACGCATCATTGCATAATCAACATGCGTTTGCTAAATGTTCTTATCTTTCAAGTTATTATCATTTGATGCAACATGAACAGTTTTATCTTTAGATACTCATCTCTAACTTTTTCTTTTCTAGAAAATCTTTTAGACAACTAACAGAGCGAATTAGTATCAACCTCAATTTGTTGCTCAAATCCAAATCTGAACATTTTTTTTAAATAAATGACGATAAATATAGGCTTCAAACCAAATAAATAGGGATCACTCATTTCTCGAGTTGAATTCTACATATGAGTCATTTTCAAAATTTGTCCAAATTCCAACACCAGTATTTTGCAAAAATAAATGTGGCAATCTAAACTTTTTAAAGTTTTATTTTAGCATTCAAACATCATAGATGCATAAACAATGTTAAAGCACAAAGAATTCTAGTAACATATACTAAAAAAAACAATATATGTACATGGACCCAATAATAAATGTCCATGGTGTTACTTAGTTAAAAGTCATAGTAAAATCATAATTTTAAAAAAAAATTAAGGTTTTTAGAATAACAATCTCAACATAGTGATAAAATTATTCTGTTGAATCAAACTGAAGTTTCATAACAGAAAATTATCAGATAAAGTATAGCTGGAAGTTGTAAGTGTTGTAACTTTTGTATATATCTTACACGTTTACTTAAGGCATACATCATTTACCTCAGCACAAAATACTTGCTTTGCAAATAAACTTAGTATTAGAAAACGACAGTATTGTGTTGCAAGTTTCGATAAAATTGTATAAAGATTTAGAACATAAATATAGGAAAAATGTGTTGGTAACACTAAGGATATTTGCATAACACAAAGGACATAAAGGTTACACTGAGGATATTTTGTGTAATACTTAGAAAGAAATAATAAAGTTGTTCTCCTTCCTTCCGAAAAGGATAGTAATGAAATTACCCTAGAGGTGAATATAAGAGTATATGGTTTTAACATAAAAAAATGGCGGGGGATTTCTTTCATTATACATTTTGTGTCTGACTAGTAACACCAAGGATAAAACAGTAACGACATAGACATAACTATCCAATCATAAGATATATATGACAGTAGAAAAATGAAATCAAATTGTTATGCCCAAATAATAAATAATTACTATCACATGACTTTGAATCATAGATCAGTACTTGTTAGTGTATTTACATATCCAAGCAGAAGCTGTAACACCAATGACAAAAAATAACACAAAGGACATCTTTAAAAGATTCAAAGGTTTACATAGATGAGTCTTAGATCAGCTAGAACTAATTTTTAGTGAAGAAATAATTGTGAAACTAGAACATGCACATGTATTTGTAAATGACCAGATTTCAAATACATGTGTATATAGAATGCATTAATCTTTTTATGGATTTTACATTTTCATTTCATTTATCTACAGCTAGCCTCTTTCCACAATGAGCTCTCTACATAATACACATCTACAAGATATGATGGTGACAATATTATTAAAACATTAGCAATGCTATACCAGCTTTTATCTTTTACAGTTTTTGGCCTCTTAAAAAGGAACATGGTTTTAGGTTCTGTCTAACCCTGTGCATACATTTAAGTTCATTTTTTCTGTATCTTTATCCAGTCTCTCTTCCAAAGGATCTGATTTCTCTTCATCTGTAGTCTGATGTTCATTATTGACTCCAATTCTTTCTCTTCCAGGGTGTCAGTCTTTTCAGTTTCTTTAGTCAGATTTCCTATCAGGAACTCTTGACTGTTTTTAATCTGTACTCTTTTTCATTTTTTTCATTGATATTTTTCTGCCCTTTTTGCTCTTGTATCCACTGATCGTTTGCCAAACTTTCATTGACAGTTCTTCAGGGTAACAATCCAACAAAAAGGCTTGAAATGTAGTGGTCTGCCACCATATCTGGCCTTGTTGTTGTCCAATGCTGCTTCGACTATATAATCTTCACCACCACTTTCCAAAAGCTTATGTAAATCCAAGGTTAAAAACTTCTTTCAGCACCAACTTTTACAGGATGTAGAACAGTCATGAGGGATTTCAGTTGGACAAATCTGAAGAACATCCTCAACTAAATGCAAAACTGTATTCGAGGGTAATGACTGGTACATTGTCTCCTTAAAACATCTTTTGAATTGAAATCCTTTTAGAACAGTTATGAACAATTTGTGACTTTTTCATCTAAGGGTTTACATGATTAAAGGACTTTAAATGCATTTGCAAAGAAATGTTCCGTATCTGATATAACTTTAAAGGTATTTTCAATTCAATGATATAAATCTATCTTTTACGTCTTGGATTCTATTGGCTTCATTGCAACTTTTTAATGTGTCTTGTTTACATCATCTTTATCAAGAGCACATAACCAGAATCCTCAGACTAAAGAAAACAAATCATATTCTGCCTTATTTCACATTCCCTTGTGTTACCTAAAACTTCCTTTGTGTTACCATTTTTAACCATCATATATTTTTAGCACTTCATTATTTATTGTTACTTGAATTGCAATATCCCACCACATTTGTTTTCTGCAATACAATGAACACAATTACCACTTCATATGCAATACGCTTGTTTCATTTTTCTATCTTTAATCCTTGCTGTGTCCCTTGAGTAACTGAATTTGTCTATGGTGTTACCATAGGTTACTTTAAAGAGCATAAAAGGGGATATGATTGCATTACATATTGAGTTTTGATATTTCAATTTATTCAAAAGAAATAAAAGTTGTATATTTTCCTACAGAAACAAAAGAACATGCAAGAGTATATTAATAACATAAATATTTAATTGTTTTTACATCCATTGTGTTACCAAACATTGTCCTTTGTGTTACTCAAATTATTTATTGAATTAATTTATAGCTCATGGAAAATAATATGAAAAATAAATGCCAATTTGATAAAAATATTTCTGTTATTTCATATTGTAATAAACTTTACACAAATGTTGTATTAAAATTGGGAATTTAAAGGGTTCTTTTTTTCCAATTGGTCCGCGGAGTTACCCAATTCTGTCCTTTGCATAACCAAGACTGCAAAATCATATGATTTTCAAATGGTAAAAACATTTAAAGTAAATAATTTGGCATTTTAAAACAAAATTAGTTACTGGATAGTTTTAAATAAGGGAGGAAAATAAAACATATGACTCCAACTTTCATTCTTTTTAATTATTTTCTATGTAAATTGTCCATGGAGTAACTAGATAATCCTTAGAGTAACTTTTCTTGCAGTAACAAAATGGACAGTAACACCAGGGAATTATTATATAAATAATTGGAAGTATAAAAGCAATAACTGACTTATGAACATAAAGCACAGCTCCTAGATGATAGGTATTTTTGTTATAAACTTGCTCAATGCATCAAAGAAATGGCAAATTAATTTATCATCACAATATCGAAGTAACTCCTAGGACTCAAAAATAAATTACTATTGCAATCAAACTTGCCTTCAACCACATATTGTGCCTATGGTATAAAAGATCTGTGTAAAGTGTCTCATGATATTTTGGCGGGAACAAGACCAAAAGAAGGAGGCTGATAGTGAAGAGTTTCTTTAGGAAAGATAACTGTTACAGATAACTTTTATGTCCTGGTAACTCCTAGGACACGGCCAAAATAACACACACTTAACTTAAAAAAAATCATATTCTTACTCTTTTTCAATCACATTTTAGCATGCATTTAGACAGTATTAAACATGTACAACACAATAAAGGTCATTTTACACTGCTTAATTATATTTACTACATCAATAATCAGAGTTGAAGTCAAACATCCGGCCAAATCACAAGCAATTCTCTTTAATTTTACTCAGGTTGAAGGACTTTTTTCAGTATTCAAGTCAATTTTTAATCGCACTTAATTTTTTTCTACACTTGTAGATTGTTGTTAAATTCATCGGGTAAAAAAAATTTGATTTTTATTGCAAAATTTTCAAAAAAAGCTTGTATAACAGGAATTTGGACATTTTTTGAAAATGACCCATATATAGATGTGGATAGTGATCACACATTATTGTGCCTAGATTTGAGCGACTCTAACCTTCGAAAATTGACGTTTGCTTTCTAGCCAATACTGTATACTGTAGCAATGTTGTTTTTCGTCGTCGTTATTGTTTAGAACTAAGATTACACATTCCCTTGTTTATAAACTTTTTTTCTTCATTATTTAAAACATCACTGATCTTAAGTAAACACTTTTCAATGTAAAATTTACAAGAATATTTCTTTTACTGTAATATTCCTACACAAAAAAGACGAGGAAAAACAATTATCGATCCCTCTTTGCCAAAGCCAGGGTAAACTAAAACCTACAAAATATTGTATACAAATTTGAACAATAGGAAGCCTTGCAGTTCTTTCAATATTTTCTTATAAAATCCAACAGAAAACATTGATATTTCCCTTTGTCGCCATCCTCAATCTAGAATTGTGAGTTGTATAAAATTGAATTGACATCATGAGGATGTTTGCTTTCTGATTTGATCGAAACCCTGCTCTTCCAAGGGAAAATGAGTTTTAATTAAAATATTTTTATGTAGTTTTTTACCCTGTCCGTCCGTTTGTCTGCTTGTCCGAAAGAAAATGGACGGACCTGTCATATTATCTTATACAATGTATTATCATATGATAAAAATTCAAACTTTGACCTTTACTTACTGGACTACTTTTTCTGCTTCTTCATTATCGTAATCATTGTCATCCATGTAGTTATCCCCAGTAATGCTATTGGAATGATACGTACTAGAACCTGAGCACTGTCTTTGGAAATCCCTCCGAGGGTTTCGTGGTGTACCAGCTTAACAACAAAGAGCTCATATTCATTTAAAAAAAAAAGACAAAAATAATTTTATTATTCCAAGTGAAGATAATTTGCAAAGTAATGTTTTCAAATGCAATTGTGTTGTCCAGTCAATACCTGGTTAGGCTAGCTGTTCATTACAAGTATATTCATCATGCTGTTTTTACTTTCAAAAATGTAATTCCTATTGAAAAATGTCTTTTTTTTCCCCATTTTTGTATACCTAATTTGTCCTCTGTAAACACAGAGGTCATGCTCTCCCTATAATGATTTCCTAGGGAATCCATCCTTGAGGAGCGTCTTTTTCTTAGCGTCAAACTTGCGCGCCGAGCCATTCGCGCTAACATATTTTCCTCATTGGATGCGTCATGAATGTGGATTTTCCACGTGGCCTCAGAATGGTGAGCCGGATCAGCGGCAAAACAGCGCCACACACACTGAAAGAAGAATGT